>NW_023411977.1:0-11553 GCF_903995425.1 Onychomys torridus | reverse complement strand
TTCAAGAACATATACTAGGTCCACAAAACAATGTAGCTATTATTTTTATACTTTGGAGATATGTAATTGGAATATATATGCTTAATAGATGCCTACAAATTAGCCAGTAAAATGTGAAAACTACTGCACTTCAGAAATTTAGGTGGAAGCCTTTGAAACAGCTGCCTTTATGGAATTTATACACACACACACACACACACACACACACACACACAGAAACAAAAGTACAACAAGTGGGAAAATATTGTTACTAGAAAAAAGATTCATCATTTAATTCTTCCTACTAAGATCTAAAACAGAGCTAAAAATGAGTTTATGAAGCAACAGAACTGTAAATTGAGAGAGTTGAAGCTTCAGGTGTGCCTGACAGAATGTTTATGAGAACAAATTAACATAGTCTCTGGTATATACCATGCTGATTTTGATGTAAGAGATGTCTAGTTTTTATACAAATTGAAAAGAAGTATAATAAATATTTCATATTCACAGTATACATATCATAGTAAAACCTGAGTGTCTTTAACTAACAAAAATTTCTATATGACAGACAGTTCTGTATTTAAGGCAGCATTTTAATCCATCCAACGAACAAAAATGTCAAGTAATCTGGAAGCATTGTTTATAGAGATGAGAGATAATCCATACAATGAGATGTTGGCCACATTACTAAAGTCTTATGAGTCTAGAGCAATCAAAGCCATTGAAGAGATAGTGTTTATAAGCCTTGTAAGGGTTGTAGGGAGAAATATA
The DNA here is from genome assembly GCF_903995425.1 of Onychomys torridus. Classification (NCBI taxonomy): domain Eukaryota; kingdom Metazoa; phylum Chordata; class Mammalia; order Rodentia; family Cricetidae; genus Onychomys; species Onychomys torridus. The sequence goes on along the minus strand of NW_023411977.1, from coordinate 10,803 downwards.
ACTCATGAAAATACAATTCTGGCATACTTATTAGCTAAAGTAAATGCTTGAAAAGTTTGATTGGGATCAGGGCAAGAAAGAACTCTGGAACTTACTCAGACTATTGTTAAAACTATAAATTTGCTACAATTCACATAATTAATGGTTTTAGACACTGGTAGAGATTAAATAGTAGATGATGGGATAAAAATGACCACGAAACACTGGAGGGTGAACAGGATGGTACAAAAGGCATCAATTTGGATTCTGTTAAGGTTAACTATAGTACTTGCAGTTTGCAAGTGGTACTTCTAGGATCAGATAATGAATAATAATAAACCAGAGAACCAATAGTACAATTTCCCTGTCTTCAACAGCTGTTAGCTACTGTTTTTCCCTCAACTCATAATGTTGTATTTAATGTAGGACCCCCCCCACCCCCCAGATAGTAGGAAAAGGGCAAAATAATGACTGTACACAGAATGCTTAAATGAGTAAAAATGGACTGGGGTACCATTGTATTTTGACAAGTGACAGATCAAAAGCATAACAGTAAAAGTAAATACTCCAGACATTGTTTGGTGAAATAAGACTAGTTTTTCATACAATATTAAAAGTGATCTAGGTGAGAATATCATAAATAATTAACCTAGGCAATGACAGATGACTCAATTATTTTTGCAGAGAAATAGATGGACTTATACTGAAATTATGAGTACAACAATGTCTGAGGAAGATGTATACTGGTCAACCTATAGAAATGGGTAGAATATTTATATCTTTTACTTCATATACTAATGTCTAGTAGGGGATAAGTACTATCTAAGGGAAATGCTAAACTGCTCTACATGATTAGTAGAAAGCATTGGTACAGAGGGCAGGGGATGGAAATGGGAATAGCCCAAATCTCCAGAAAAAAAAAAAAAAAAACCTTAGGATTTTGTGTTTTTAAATGTAGTATTACAGAGTATTATTCTAAAAGTTCTCTTTCTCCCAAGAGAGATGATTCCTTATAAAGCATAGTGAGAGTACTACTCAGTTTCTATAGTTAAAGCTGCCATGTGATCATGTCAGACTCCTTGTTCAGAAAAGTTAGATAATAAACATACTAGAAGAATAATTGAATATGTCTATGATATGTAAGGAAATTTTTACATATTATGAAGAAGCATAGTTTGATACTTAGATGATCTTGACAAGGATTTCAATTCAGTTGTAACTATAAATGAGCACATACAACCATCTGATCTTGATAGTTGTATTGGGAATGTAGCTTCAGAATCTTTAAAGATGAGAATATGTGCTTACCAGGCAACCCAGATACTTACACTATCTGTGGAGAGAATTTGCAATGAATGGAAATGAGGGAAGCTGGTTTTTGGTGGTGGTGGTGGTGTGTGGTGGTGGTGGTGGTGGTGGTGTGTGTGTGTGTGTGTGTGTGTGTGTGTGTGTGTGTGGAGAGAGAGAGAGAGAGAAGAGAGAGAGAGAGAGAGAGAGAGAGAGAGAGATTTCTTGTGAAAACTACTTATATGCAGTTAGTTGCATTTCCTCTTGTCTTAGATACAGTTAAAAACTATGGCCCTGAAGAAGTTTTGTCTCAGTTGGGGGTACTTACGTCCATATGTAAGCAGATATGAGGCATTGAACATTGTGGTCAATAGTAAATGTTGCCATAATTTCTTCCACATTATTTCTGAGTTTCTGATACTGTTCTTCCTTGAAGCTGTTGGGATTATGACTGTGGTTGATTACTGCAACACTGGCTTGAGGAATATTGTGTACCCAGCACCACCTGTTCACAGATGCCTGATAGTTCTTTAACAAGTCCCAAGGCAATCAACCTCACTGACTCACTAATTAAGAGTGAGTGCAATAGGGTCATGACTTTTATGAGGTAACAAACCATTTTCTAATTCTATTTGTGATTCTACAGGAGGTGATTTTATGCCTGATAGTGTAATCTATAGTGTGAATCCTAATTGGTCTTAAGAATAAAAACCTGGACCCAGATATCAGGGTAAATGCTGAAAGACCAGAGAGACAAAGGAGCAAGCCATAGCCACCTCTTACCTCGGCAAATCATCAGCCTCCAGAAGAATGAGAGCCTGTCTTCTCCCATCTTGTATTCCTCTCTCTGCCCAGACATATCATTCCTGTCTCTACCTCCCTAGTGCTGGGATTAAAGACATGTACCACCCAACTACTAGGATCAGTGGCGAGACCCCACATGCTGTGATTAGATATGTGATTAAATATGTGTGCCACCCCCCTGACTTAAATGGTTAATTCGACACTCTTATCTTCAGGCAAGCTTTATTTGTTAGAAAACAAACAAAATATTACCACAGAATTCCAGTCCAAAGGCCTATGCTGGGGATATCTTAGGCCCTAGAACAGAACTTCATATTATTTTGCTGGATGGTCATGCTGTTAATTTGCCATCTAAATACTTATGTTCATATACATAGACCCAGTCTGTTCTTACAATTGGTGATTTTACAGTGGCAATAGTCTGCTGAGATATCTAACTAGTCAAGGCACTGAGAATAAGGACTGAAAGTTCAAAAAGGATACCTATATTACTTCACTCTACATTGTATTAAGGGTCAGGGACAACTACAGAAGAGAAAAGCCAAAATAATGGTATGACCTGGAGAATGGGAAATATTGTGGTGAAATGTTTATTTATAGACAGAATATTGTAACAGAATCATGAACCTACAGCATTTGTGTTATATGCACCAAGATCTGGCTAAAATCCAGCTAGCCAAATTCTGGCCCATGTGGAAAAGATGACCACCAGGCCTCATTCCATATTGGGGAAATTTTTGCAATAGATGACTTCTGATGAAAAGAGAATTATTCTCTTTCAAGAATGGTGGCCACATGAATAGGATTCCCATGTTGCAGGGTATAGCTTCATATCTATGTACATATGGGCAGCACCAGCTGGATGAACTATGTTAATTAAAAAAAAATGGCATGAGGTTTCAAAAGGAAATGTGTTGGGGGAGTATATAGAATGTTTTGTAGAAATGTAAGGCAGTAGTTATGAGGATATTTTGTTCTAATGCATACATTAAAATTTCAAAAATAAAGGAAAAAATGAATTAAACGCTTTTTTAAAAAAAAATATTCATTGTTCCAGATATTCTTAGACACAAAGATTAGGACAGACCTTTAGAGAGAACACGCCTCAGTTGATACATGACCATGAATTCTACATTTCCATAAGGTTGCCTTTTAGCTCCAAAATCTTAAAATAAACTAAGTGTCTGAATTCATTGTTATTTTCATCACATGTGAAAATTTACCTTTTTCAAAGGTTTGATAACCTTTTCTAAATTCACTGTAGCACTTGAGTTAATCCATTTGTCTTAAGATTATTATTGCAATGAATCATTTAATAGTTGTCTGATATAAGCAAGAATACTAGAGAAAAAGAGTCTTTAGTATATGCAAGGCTCATATAGGTCATTATACATTTTTTGCATTCTCTATGTATATGACTCAGAATTTAAAAAGTGCTGGTAATTGTTCTTGATTACTTGACCTTTGTTCCCAATAACCACCTGGAATGCTTGCAAACATTATAAGTCTTCTTTTTTCTTAGTTTTTATTGAAAATAGATTCTTCTGTCATACAATATATCCTGGCCATAATTTCCCCTCCCTCATGTCTTCCCAAATTCCCCAACTTTCCCCTGTGCCCCCAGAACCACTCCTGCTCCATTCTCCTTCATATGGAGTTGGTAAAAAGACTTTCCCATTCTGTATGTTACCACTTCATCTGATTGAGAGTGTCTTTGGCCTTACAGAAGGTTTTCAGTTTCATGAGGTCCCATTTACTAATTGTTAACCTTAGTGCATGTGCTACTGTGTTATATTCAGGAAGGTGTCTTTTGTGCTAATGAGTTCATAACTATTTTCAACTTTATCTTCTGTCATGTTTGGTGCATCTGGTTTTATGTTTATATACTTGGACTTGAGTTTTGGTGTGATAACTATGGATCTTGATGTATTCTTCTCCCATGAAGATATCCAATTTGACCAGCACCATTTGTTGAAGTATCTGTGTGTGTGTGTGTGTGTGTGTGTGTGTGTGTGTGTGTGTGTGTGACCCATAAACACTAATATCGAATATAATGTGCTTCAGTGATTATATTTTTATATATCCAAAGGTATATGATAAAGAAATATACTATCTACCACAAATATATACATTATATGTACATATATGTATGTATATGTAATGTGAACTAATATATAGTATATGTATTATGGCTATCTAAATAAATAAAAGTAAAATATATATATATATATATATATATATATATATATATATATTCATATGCTTGAGTGTTGCTGTTAGATTTTTGTTGCTGTTGTTGTTTATGTGACATGAAATCTGAAAGAAACAATTTAAAGAATGCAATTTTAACTTGGAGTCCATAGTTATATAGTTTTTAATTCATGGTCATCCTGGTCCCATTGCTTTGTGCCTAAAGACAGGATGAATAGCAAAATATAGGAAGTACAGCAGAGTAATACTGTTCACTTGATTGTCATGAACAGAGAAGGACCAAAGTTAGGAGCAGGGACAAGATACTTTCTTTAACCCAGGTTATGCCTTTTTCTGCTTCTCAATAATAAAGCCATCATTAGAACAGTACCATTAGTAATGCCAATGATTCTCTGTTCAATTGCATCTCTATGGTTGGATCCACCAGCATCAGATCATTTTTTAACCATGAGAATTTTGGGGGATACTTTATATTCAAAGAAGTATTCTGTATATTTGGTAATGTCTCTTGGTTATATTGGAACACAAGATAGGATAATGTAATTGGTGATTAAACCACAAACAGTCAATCTAAATCTTTTATGACTTAAAGGATCATTCTTGAAATATGTCTAGTAAAGCTACCATAGTATTTAAAATAATTTCTCAAACTTCTGCTTTCATATAAATACAAAATATTCTGTGATTTATACTACAAATAGTCTAAGGCTTGTAGTGATTTAATTCAAAACATTTATTTTTTGCACTATTGCAAAAATAATATATTTCAAGAGAAACTACTTTTTGTTTCTAAGAACACAAATATATTTTGTCATACATGGTTTTAGAAGGAATCTCAGCTCCTAGTATCCTATACCATCATACAGATATAAAGCTTTACATTAAGTCCTAATATTCAATAAAATAGAAAATATTTATTGCATTTTTTAAGATAGCACCTCATGTATCTGATGTTGGCTTAAACTTTTCCAGGTAGCCAAGGAGAATGACCTAGAACTTCTGATCTTCTTGCCTTCTCCTTCCGAGAGCTGAAATCACAGGTCCATGAGAACACACCAGAATTATTTGATGCTAGGTATCAAATATAGTGCTTGTACATGCTAAGCAAGCATAACAGCAACTGAGCTATATCCCAAGTCCCTAAGTGTTTTTCTCTCTTATGATCATTTTGATTGAATTATCTTACCCTTTGACAAATACTTAAAAATCAATACCTTCATAATCACAAAATTAAATTTATCAACATTTATCTACCATTGTAATTTCCCCTAAATATGTTATGCTTTCAAAGAAATCTAAAAATATTTTCAAAGATAAAGGTCACAGAAGTATTGCTATAAAATATAACAGTTTCCAATAGTTCTTCAGTCTTTTAAGCAAATTGTAGTTGCTTTTATAAATCACTGTTGCATCACAGAATAAAAAAAAATTAAAAAAAAAAGAAGCACAGCAAGTTCTGTAGGAACAAACAAACATTATCTTCCCCTCTTTTAAGCATCCCTTCGAAGCACTTTCCAAGTTCAGCCTGTTCTTCTTGGGGGCTTGTTTACACTTGCTAGAGAATAGTCACCACCTACAGTGCTTAATACAGCCTTTAAGTATAGAATGGCAGCTCCCCCTGACTATGGCACTTACAAGAGCCCCACTTGGCCTGGAGTGATTCTCATGGATGGAAGTCAGAAAAACAATCTTCAAAATACCAAAGTGGCCATGAGACTCCAGCTCAGGAGAGGAATTGGTAAGGGGATTAAGTGGAATGAAAAGGGATTTTGAGCCTCAGCATTGTAGGATCCCTTACTTACACTTGTTAAACAATAAGAACATGGCAACCTCCTGGAGTTCCTAAACCTCAGTCTTAACTGTAAAGTCTGATATATTAGTTACTCCTTGGGCTAAGTAATATTGGTTTAAAAATTGTCAGTCAATAGAAGTTGCTTTTGTATGATCAGTGAGTGACACTTGATTTTTTTCCCCATTGCAGGAGAAAAATGCCATTCTTGTCTCTCATTTTGATTAAAATCTCATCCGGTGAAAAGTGTCATAAAAAAGAGAAGATAATAAAAAGCCTAGTGGTGCTGTCATTCTTTGCTGTCTTTTACAAGGAGGTAGAAAAGAAGCTCAAATGTTCGTACTTCTCAGATGCCTTTCAGAGAGAATGGCTGATAGGAAAATGCAACAGACAGCCAGGCATCATTGGTACATCTTCCCTTTCTTCCTCTTGCAATCCCTCTTTGATTGTCTTCTTTCCCCATCTCCTTTCTTTCTTGTCTCCATTCCTTCTTTCATGTTTCTCTTTCCTGTCAAACAACAATAGACATAGTTCAGAACCTCCCCCACCAGCCTAAGGAGTTCCCTTCTCTACTCAGGTGTAGCTGATCCTTTATTTCACTGTAGAAAAAAATTTCCAAAATGAGTGATTATGAAGCATAGTTGTAGTTTACTAAAATGTAAGAGTTATCTTAGAATTCCTATAGTTTCAATACAATACCAAACCAAAAGCAATTTGTGAAGGGATAGGTTTATTTGGCATATACTGCTATGTCACAGTCCATCACTAGAAGAATTCAGAAAAGAAACTCCAGCAGGACATGAACCTGGAGGAGAATCTGATTTTTAAAAAAAAAAAGTCATAGAAGAATGATGCTTTCTGTAGCTTGTTCAGCCTGCTTTCTTAGAGCACCCAGAACCACCAGTCCTCGGACATCACTGTCTACCATAATCTGGGGCTTCCCACATCAGTCATCAATTATGAGAATGTGCTTCAGGCTTGTTCTGAGGCCAATCTGGCAGGGGCCAGACCAATTAAGATTTTTCCCAGAGTGACATTAACTTCTTTCAAGTTGACTTCAAACTAGCCATTGCATGGTTTACTAAGAACGTTGCTGAAGAAAAGAATATATCTAAGATCATGGGCATGGGTTTCTCTAGAGAGAGTTCCACTCAACTGTCTTAGTACTAAGTATATATAGAATTTTGGAAGTCTAGCATTACTGTCCCCAAAGTGTTTATAGGGAACTCAAATTTATTTTTCTTTTCCCATTTTCCATAAGCAAGTTTTTCTTTTGGCATTTGAGTTATCTTGAATGAGATTACAATCTACTGAAATAGAAGCATGGGCTTCAGGGATGTTCAGGGGGTAGAGAGTGTTTTGTACTAATTGGAGTATCTTACAAAACTACAATGAAATTAAGTTTCCAGCTGGGAATGTTAAAAGGCCATATACTCTGAGGTTTTGAACATGATTCACTTCTATTTTTACATTTGGTTCTAAAATATTTCCATATAAATGGAATTTTGTCTCCATATAGACAATCCTTGCATAAAATGCTTATTTTTGCTAAAGTTCTTAACTCTCAGCAGGCAATAGACTCCAATTAGACTCATCAGCAAGAGACTCCTTTTTCTTCCCGCATACTTTAAGTTGGCCTATCTATCCTGTCTCATTTCTTTCTTTATTGTCTTTCTCTTGTCAATGAGAGATTCATTTTTAAATTCTGACAATAGACAAAATCTTCAATTTAACGGTCAATTGGCAAGTACTTTGTGACCTATAACCAATAACCGTTGGAAACATGTGCAGAGACCTATAGCCAAACACTACACAGAGCTCCAGGAATCCTCCTGAAGAGAGGGAGGAAGGATTATAGGAGCTAGGGAGTCAAAGACATCACAAGAAAACCCTCAGAAATAACTAACCTGGCTCACAAGAACTCACAGAGTCTGAAACAACCAGGGAGTACTGTGGGATAATGCTATTGTACACTATTATAATAAAATGCTTATTGGCCAGTAGCCAGGCAGGACATATAGGCAGGACAATTGGAGAAGGAGAATTCTGAGAAGAGGAAGGCTGAATCAGGAGTCACCAGCCAGATACAGAGGAAGCAGGATGTGAAGCAAAACTGAAGGAAGGTACCAAGCCACATGGCTAAACATAGATTAAAAATTATGGGTTAATTTAAGTGTAATAGTAGTCAATAATAAGCCTGAGCTAATGTCTCATTCGTAATTAATATAAGCCTCTGTATGTTTATTGGGGTCTGAGCAGCTGAGCAGGACACAGGAAAAATTCCAACTACAAGGAAACCTGCCTGGGACTGAACTGAACCCTCTCTATATAAATGGCAGTTGTATAGTTTGGGCTATATATGGGACTCTTAGCAGTGGGAGCAGGAGGTGTCGCTAATATTCTAGCTGGATCTTGGAACCTAATCCTCTTGCCTTGCCTAGACTAAATATAAGGGATGTGCCTAGTCTTAGTGCAAGTTAACATTCTGTGCTTTTTTGAGGGAGGACTGCCTCTTACTGAACAGAAACAGAGGAAGGAATGAGTTGGGAGGGGGCAGAAGGTAGGTGGGGGAGGGAATGGGAGGACAGAAGGTAAGGAAGGAGACCTGCATTGTGATGTAAAATAAATAAAGTTATATATCCTTTATCTCCTTTATCTCTGACAAGCATTTTAGATGGAAAAATTATTTTATTTAAATTTATCATTTTTCATTTCAATGACTTCACACACTCACATGATTCAAATTTGTACAGTTTATGTTTTCTTGTATCCATTGAATGAGGTTAGTTTTAGGTTCCAAATTACTACTTGAATCAAGGAAGAATAAAAGTACCTGAATGTATTCTAATTTCAGCAATCCCTAGAACAGATTCCTTGTCCTGTAACATATTCATTTATTCAGCCTACTGGATTGTAAAAACACCCTTTATCTAAATTTTTATTATTATGGAACACTAGAAGACAGATTGGAACATGGGCTTCTTTTTATGTGCTTAAATTTGTGGGGAGAAAAAGAGCTGAAAGCTGAAGTAAGAAGACTGTGATCACATATTGAAAAGACCAGGGTTTTTAAATCAGCACTTATCAGTTTACTTAGTTCTCTGGAATTTGGTTAAAACACAGTGGGTCTTACCTTTGTCCAGGTCTTGTTTAGACAGCCACACAAAGGAAGTTGATGAGATTTCATGGGTATATAATCTTGATATGTCTAGGACATCCAATCTCACTATATACTTTCTGCTTCTCTGGCTATAATAATCTCTCCACTCCTTCTTCCTCAATAGTCTTGAAATTATATACACACAATTAGCATTCTAAGGACTGAGCATGTTGTAGTGATATACTTAGGAATTAATATACATGTATATGTAACAACAACCAAAGAACTAGAGGCCATGAATTTGAGAGACCATAGTTAGGAGAGTACATAGCAAGAATTAGAGGGAGGGAAGAGAAGAAAGAAAATATTATAATTTTTTTTATTTTGAAAATTAAGATAAAATAAATAATAGAATTAAAAATAAAGGTGGATGTAACAGCTAATACTTTAGTGTTTCTATTTTTTCAAGCTATATTAACTATTCTAAGATTTTTAATTTTAATTATGTGTGTATGTTTGTATCTGTATGTGGTTACATATATGTGAATGTGCACATGGATGGCAGAAGAGGGCTTTGCATCCCTGGGACTTGAAGTTATATGTGGGTGTTAGCTGTCTGATGTGTGGGTTGGGATTAGAACTTGGGCCCTCTACAGGAGCAGTGTATGCTCAAAACCAGTGAGCCATCAATTCACACACAATGCTAAATAACCTCTCCATAGTTAAGAACATTGACTGTCATTTTTCAGATACTTTGTTACACAAATTCATTTAGTGAGTTGTACTTGTAATTATGAATTGTCCTAGAATACAACAACTTCCATAGATACAGCTTATATGCTCTTTCCCAAGGTCCATATAAGAAAGTCACCTGCTCTCAAAGAAATCCCTGGTCTGACTCTGAAACAGTATATGAGATCCATGTGTTTCTTCTCTAAGATTTGTTGAAATTTTATAATGGATGTTTTCTTGCAAAGACATGCAGTTCTGGTGCCTAACAAACATGAGAGCCTGAAAGGGCTTTCAGAGAATTGCACACAGTGTGGTAGCTGTTCCTGGGGACTGTGTCTTTTTTGTATGAAAAGTGCCTTAGATAGGGGTAAATGAGCATCTTCAGAAGTGTTAATCAAAGCACCAGCATCACTTGTTTACTTATTTGTTCAGCTCTTCAAAGAACCTTTGTTTAGTTCCTACTTTGCTAATGACAAGTATGATGAATACAAAGGTAGCAAAATCACATTGATTCATTACTTTTTACATGGCTTGAGGAATACTGTAACAAGGAAGTGATCAATTAGATTTCTAAAGGTAATTATTGGAAACACTGAAGAAATTACCTCTCTCTCCTCTCTATCTTTCTGTCTCATTCTCTCTGTGTTGGCATTTAGTAACAAGAAGGTATATAAAAGAGACGAAAAATAAATTGATGCAATATAATTTGTTAACTTGTCAAATAAGTAAAAAGACATATAAAAACAACTTACAGAAGAAGCATGCAATAGACTACACTGTGATATATATATCCATATATATATATGTATATATATGTGTGTGTATATATATATATATATATATATATATATATATATATATATATATATATCCTCCTAAAGATGTGAATGTCTGGGTAATT
>NW_023411976.1:0-2654 GCF_903995425.1 Onychomys torridus | reverse complement strand
TGCTACTAATATGCACCATATGTATTTCAACTTTGCTTATGAAACTGATACAAACCACAGCTCCTCTTACATAAATGCTCTTTAGTTAATAGTGAGAATCGCGTTGGATTCCAGAAACTGTGTAAAATCATTTGAGCCCACAATTAACTTGCTATACCAGAAATGAACTCTGCTTGTAGGAAGACAAAGATCATGTGGTACAACTACGTTTCTTTAGGGAAATTCAGACCAGTGTTCTCATCCATGAAACACACTCTGTTTTAACGCAAGAAGCAAGCTCCTTCTTTCCTGCATCTCTAATACAGCAATAAATATGAGAATGCGCAAGAAAAAAATAACTGTGTTTCCTACACATACAGACCATATGTAGTTCCACTCTGCTCTAGAAACTGATACAAAACCACAGCTCCTCTTACATAAATGCTCTTTATTTAATAGTGAGAATCGCGTTGTGTTTCTGAACTGTGTAAAATCATTTGAGCCCAAAATTCACGTTGTTTACCAGAAATGAACTCTTGCTTCTAGGTCGACACGCATCCTGGGGTTTAACTCCGATTCTGAAGGGAAATTCAGACCAGTGTTCTCATCTATGAAACACAAGATGTTTGATCGCTAGAAGCACCCTCTTCTTTCCTTAGTCCTCCAATTATCCAGAGGACCATGAGAATGCCCCCAGAAAAAAGAACTGTGTTCTACTCATACAGATCATGTGCATTGTATCAACTCCTGCATATGAAACTGACACCAACAAGTCCTATTCATAAATGCTCTTTTGTTACATAGTGAGAACGCAAGGGTTCAGACTGTGTAAAATTATTGAGCCACAACTCACGTTGTTTACCAGAAATGAACCCTTGCTTGTAAGAAGACCAGATGGCTGGGTTACTAGGTTTCTGAGGGTAATTCCACCATCTGGTTGTCATCGATCATGAACATATGCAGTTTTACGCAAGAACCTTCCTCTTCTTTCCAGAGCCCTCCAATACAGGCAACGAAAACATGACTAGCCCAGAAAAAAATGAACTGTGTTTCCTACTCATAAAGATTATATGCAGCTTCAACTCTGCTTATGAAACTGATACAAACCACAGCTCCTCTTACCTAAATGCTCTTTAGTTAATAGTGAGAATCGCGATGGGTTTGAGAACTGTGTAAAAACATTTCAGCCCAAAATTCACTGGGTTTTCCAGAATATGAACTCTTGCTTTTAGGAGACACAGATCCTGGGGTTTAACTCCGATTTTGTGAAGGGAAATTCAGACCACTTGTTGTCATCCATGAAACATATGCAGTTTAACGCAAGAACCTTCCTCTTCTTTCCAGAGTCTCCGAATACAGCCAAGGAAACATGAGTAATGCCGAGAGTAAATAGAACTGTGTCTTCCCTACTTCATATGGAAATATGTATTCAACTTCTGCTTATGAAACTGTATATATACCACTAGCTCCTTCTTATCATATAATATTGCCTTCTTTAGTTAATAGTTACAAATCGCGCTTGGTTTTCAGTGAACTTGTAGTCTTACTTAATCATTTGAGCCCAAAATCGGTGGCATGGTTTACCAGAAATGAATTTTTGCTTGGTAGGAAGGACACAGATCCCTTGTGGTTTAACTCCGTTTCTATTACGAAAATTCAGACCAGTGTTCTCATCCATGACCAACACACTCTCTTTCGATGCACAAATCAAGCTCTTCTTTTCCAGTTTTCCAAAGTACTCGCAAGAACAGGCAGAATGAGCACCATGCCCAGAAAAAAAGAAACTGTGTTCCTTACTCATACAGACCATATGTAGTGTTCAAAACTCTTTGCTATGAAACTGATACAAACCACAGCTCCTCTATACATAAATTGCTTCTTTAGAATGAATAAGTGAGAATTCAGCGACGAGAGTTTTCTGAACTGACTGAAAACAATCACTTTGAGCTACCAAAAATCAATGTTGTTTACCAGGAATGAAAACTTCTTAAACGTTGTCGGCAAGGACACAAGATCCCTGCGGATTTAAACTCCGGTTTCTGCACAAGGAAATATTAGACCAGTGTTCTATACCATGGTAACACACTCCTGTTTCTATCACAAGGAAGCATCACTCCTCTTCCAGGACGCTCCAATAACAGGCAAAGAAAATATAGAGGCATGCACCCCAGGAAAATTCGAACTATTTCTTTTCACTACTCCACACACAACATATGCAGTTTCAAACTCTTGACTTAATGAAAACTAGATTCACATAAACCACAGCTTCCTCTGTACATAAAGCCTCTTACTAGTTCTAAATAGTGAAGTAGAAATCCGCGAGTTCGCGGTATGAGAAACTGTGAATAACAACATTCTCAGCACCACAAGAAATCACTGGGTTTTCGAAATTGAACTCTGACACTTCTGTGAGGAGTTGACACAAACCCTGAGAGTTTACTCCGTTTCTGAAGGGAAATGACAGACCATTCTGTATCAGTCCATCCATGAAACAGATGGAATTTTCACGCAAGAACGTTCCTCTTTCTTTCACTAGGTGCTCCAATACAGGCTATTGTAACAATGGACGCATGCCCATAAAAAACAAGACACATGGTTTCATACACTCATAAAAGACTCTCATTGACGAACCGTAACATATCACTCAATGTGCCTCCTATCCAAAAAATCAATCT
>NW_023411975.1:0-9100 GCF_903995425.1 Onychomys torridus | reverse complement strand
TATTTGAGAAATCAACTAATTTGAGCTGTTTTCTATTGCTAAGTATGTGTTTTTTTTATTTTTGATAACTTTCATGAATATAGAAATTTTAACAGGAATAAGAAGCTTCTCAGCTCCCTTTGTCATGTAGATGGTGTGCTCCATTATCATGGTGTGTTGAGATACAGCAGCCTGTCTTAACTGTTCCCTTTAGCAACAAGGAAGAAAATTGTCACCAAAATGATTATTGGGACATTGTTTGATTAGTACAGACACTAAAAGATTAAGTATATAATAATGAAAATTTATGAGTCTTTGTTGTTAATGTCCTGCAGATATGGAGCAATGTGTGAGCTGTCCAGATGACCATTACTCCAATGCAGAGCACACACGCTGTCTGCAAAGACGTGTTTCCTTTCTAGCATATGAAGACCCATTGGGGATGACTCTGGCCTGCATGTCCCTGGGTTTCTCTGCCCTTACAGCTCTTGTTCTTGGTGCTTTTGTGAAGTACAATGACACTCCCATTGTGAAGGCCAATAACCGCATTCTCAGCTACATCCTACTGATCTCCATCACCTTCTGTTTCCTCTGCTCATTGCTCTTCATTGGGCGTCCCAACATAGTCACCTGCATCCTGCAGCAAACCACATTTGGAGTCTTTTTCACAGTGGCTGTGTCTACTGTCTTGGCCAAGACAATTACTGTTGTTCTTGCCTTCAAGCTCACTACTCCAGGAAGAAGGATCAGAAGAATGCTGGTATCAGGGGCACCTAATTTTGTCATTCCCATCTGCACCATGATCCAACTTGTTCTCTGTGGAATCTGGCTGCTCACATCTCCTCCCTTTATTGATACAGATACTCACTCTGAACATGGGCAGATCATCATTGTGTGCAACAAAGGCTCAGTCATTGCATTCCATTTTGTCCTGGGATACTTGGGCTCCTTGGCTCTGGGGAGCTTCACTGTGGCTTTCTTGGCCAGGAATCTTCCTGACAGATTTAATGAAGCCAAATTCCTGACTTTTAGCATGCTGGTGTTCTGCAGTGTCTGGGTCACCTTCCTCCCTGTCTACCACAGCACAAAGGGGAAGGTCATGGTGACTGTGGAGGTCTTCTCCATTTTGGCCTCCAGTGCAGGTCTGTTAGGGTGCATCTTTGTCCCAAAATGTTATGTTATTTGGATGAGACCAAATTCAAATTCTCTTCAAAATTTCAGAGATAAATCACTTTATTGAACCATCTGTATTTTTTAAATTTTAGATTATATTCAAAATATCTGTTTTCCCTTTCCTGTGGATGACTATCTGTTTCATTCCCAGCTTTAATCATTTCCCCATGTAGTTTATCAAGTTTGATGATGTCATCTTTGTTTACCTTACAGTTTGGTTGTCATGTGGGTAAGACTATGATATACCTTTTACTCTTCCTAGTAGACATATTATCACAGGAACCTCCCTCATCTTCAGGCTGTTAAGATCTTTCCTTCCTTTTCAATATTCCATGAGTCTAGATGTGGGAAGGTTTCATAGATGGATCAATTGCTTGGTTCTAAATGTACGTGTTGAATGGAAGTAACATTAAGAAATGGAGCCCTGTTAGTCTTTATCCACCCATATTTTCTCTGGTATCATGCAGATTACATTGTAGCACCTTGCATGCTAGTCAGTAGGGTAAAGGTCTCTAGGTGGGTAACAATTCAACTTTTCTATATTTGCACAAATAAGTAAGTTTTGTCCCCTGGAACATCGCCTAAACAGGAGGTAGTATAGAGCAATCCTACATATCAAGCCTCAAGGATCTATGTGGAAAAAGAGGTGGAAAAGTTTTAAGAGGCAGAGATAGTGGATGTCTGCAGGGAAGCAATGTCATCTGGAAAAAAAGACTGACAATCATATGAAATCACCAAGACTTTGGAAGGATACATAAGACCTGTAGATGTATAAGCCATAAAATATCCCGGTACTAACAAGTGGACGTAGACTCAAATCCCATCCCTGAACAAGAAACCTTTTGCAATTTTGTTGAAAAAGGGAAAATCAGTTTTCTAGTATGGAGTTTTAATGGTTATGTCAACCACACTCTGGGGAAAGGTCATGCCTTGTGTTTTAGTTGGCCAACACAAGACATAATTCATTTGTTTTTCTTTCTTTTTTGTGTTTGGAAAGGGGCTTCTTTTTATTTTGTGTTGTTTTCAACACTTTTCTGTTTTATTCTTTTTAGTTTAATTTTATGATTTCCATTTATATTTTGTTTTGTTTCAGAAGGTAAGAAAAACCATGAAATTGAATTTATAAACAGGTGAGGATATTGGGGAGACATTTACAAAGGGGAAATGTGATCAAAATATATTATTTGGGAAAAGATTAAATAAAAAGGAAAATTAGAAATACGTGTGTAACATATATAATTGGTGTGTGTATTACATACAAATATTAAATGAATTGTACTTCTTGGGTTGATAACAAGTTTCCAAGATACACAGACAATCTTACAAGAACATCAGTATCAGGCATGAGAAAGTTTCTACAATCAATTTGGTAGGAGAATCCAAAAGCCTTTCACAAACTATATGAGCTATGGATACTCACCTTGTTGCCACCCAGAAATATGCCTATTTCTTAGGACAACAGACATATCAGATACAGACATGGAAGTATTAAGATGAAATTGACTTGTGAGTCTCCTCCCTGAAGACTAGCTTTCAGAGTATTTGAAGGTGCTGAAACCTGCCAAGAGAGAAAAAGCAAGTCTAAGTTCTACTCAGCAGTAAAGTCTATGAACCACCATAAAAACTATTATGGCACTATATATTCAAAGGTGTGATTGTGGCAAGTATACATTTGGGGTAACCAACACCTTTGTAATTGTGCTTAAGGCACTCAACATATGTTTGTTACTGTAAAACTAGCCAAGTGCCTATTACTTTGATGTCTTGGAGTCTAAGGGAGAGCCAATTATTCCTATTTCCTGAATCAGTATAATTCTGGGAACTTATTCTTATATTCCCAGATAATCATAGTCCTGGCCACTCAGGATAAAACTTCTTCTTCACTACAGTGGGACTAAAACAGAAACATCCAACTTGTAGATATGTGAGGAACAAATGTGACGCCAAACCTGATTTGATACATATACAACATGACTCCTCAACCCAGGGCACAAGGAACATCTTGGAAAGGGCCTGAAAGACAGTAAGACCAGTAAGACCTGGAAGATTAGAGTGCCTGCTGAGAGACAGTTTCTTCTCTATAACATTGAAGCTGAACTTATGATATTTTTACATATTTGTCACCTAAATATGGCCTAAATAGTGACCAGTAGACCTGCCAAAGTGATAGAGAAAATCTCACATGTCCCCACCCTAGATGGAGAATTACAGATAATCAATAGGTGTTGCAAGAATCAGAATCCATCTCTGGTGCATTAGCAGGCTTTGTGGAGCCCACTATCTATGAAGGGATACCTTGTGCAGCCTCGAGGCAGGGAGAAGGGCTTGGACCTGCCCCTACTGAATGTGGCTCATCAGAGGAGCTTTGCCTTCTGGTGAGAGGGAGTTGGGGCATGGGTTGGGAGGGGAAGGCTAAGGGGCAGGAGGAGGAAAGAGAGGGATCTTTGTTTGATGTGTAAGATGAATGAAAAAATTTCTTAATAATAGAAAAGGAAAAAACTGAATATATTAGTAATATCCCAGAATTGTTAAAACATTTGCAATAAAATGTCCAGAATTGTTAAAAAGTAAAAAAAAAAAAAAAGATGAAGTCTCAATTCTGTACACTTATGCCCACATACAAGGGCATCCACATTTGTAAAAGAAACATTTGTAAAGCTTAAATTGTACATAAAACCCCAAACATTAATAGTTGAAGATTCCAACACCCCTCTCCCACCAATGGACAGGTTTTCCAGACAGGAAACTTAACAGAGAAATTAGAGAAATAACAGATGTTATAACTCAAATGGACTTAATAGACATCTACAGAACATTCCACTTAAACAAAAAGAATATACCTTTTCCACAGCACCTCATAGAACTTTCTCTAACAATGACTACATACTAGTAACAAAGCAAACCTCAACAGATTAAAAAAATGCATTCATCTCCTGTGTCTTATCAGATCACCATGGCTTAAAGCTAGAATACAGCTACAACATAAATTGCAAAGAGCCTACAAATTCATGTAAATTGAACAGTGCTCATTGAGTCACGTCATATGTCAATGAAGAAATAAGAAATAAATTAAAGACTTCCTTGAATTAAAGTAAAATGAATACTCAGTTGTTTTATATTGTGAGGTGAATGGATATATTTAATTAAATGATATGTATGTTAAATAAATGCCATGTTTGATGAAACATCAAGCATTTGAATATATTAAGAATATGCTAAAAAATATTAGAAATATCATTAATGTTAATTTCTCTCTTTGTATAAAATTCACATTTTTATTAATGTTAACTTGAGTTTTCATATTATGATTAGTAAATCATTTTTCTCATTGATTAGACATATTCTCTCATAGGGAGAATGAATCATAATCCTTTTTCAAGTACATTGATTCTTAGACAATTTCATACTGGTATATAATGTACTTTAAATACATATATCATCAGAAGGAAACATATTGTGTATTCAGAATTCATATTCTGTCTTCCAAACATATATCTGGATGACTTACTCTTTAATATTTTATACTGTTTTGGTTTTCAAAAAGTAGTTTTATAAGTTTAAAAAACATAATTTGGTATTCAAGCATTAGAAATGTGGCCCTGAGTTATACACATTATTAGGTATGTTTCATGTGATACTTTTAGGAAGGGTGAAGAGTAAAAAAATGAAATTACAATAAATGTCATAATGGCATTCAGTCAATTCATAACATAGTAAATCAAAGTACTTTTTATATATGAATGTAATTTTTAATTAACAAAATTATTAAAGGGGGAAGTGCCATGTATTATATATACCACTGAGCTAAAATCCCCAACCTGTCATGGGATTTTGTAATGTATCCCTTGAATGAGAATTACAAGGCAAAAACAGTACAGGAGTGAATGTATAGGACTGTGATTTACATAAATAGTGGGTTTCAGATATAAACATAATCTTTATGAATTTCCACAATAACAAAATGCCTCATATCAGAGTAACCTATTTTTACAAATAGCACTTACTTGGAAATTTGCATGTAAATATTAACAAAGTCACTGCAATTGATGGGACTTGCTTATGTTTAGAACATCTCCCATAATGCTCATGAACTTTTATCAGAATAGTAATATGGAAGTATAAGTTTTTTTTGGAAATGTTTTTTTGCTATTGATGAGATCAGTCAGGAACCCTTATATTTTACCCAACATAACTTTGACATTTTCCTTCCCTTTTGACCAATGTGATGAATACATTGAGGTTTTCTGGATCACATAACTTCACTATAAAACAATAGTTTGAGTTATGTTAATTGGCTAATTATGTCTGTGTAGTTCTATATGTTATGTAGAACTTGCAGCCTCATCATGGATAACATTTTTAAAACTGGTTAGGTAGACCAGGTATCCAAAGGTGAGGCTTGTGTAGTAGAAGTATAGCACAGCCATTTTCCTAGGGTAATTGTGTCAGTCATGAAGCCAGCATAGTTGCTGACAAAAAGTCCACCAAAACTGAGCTACGTGATGCAATCTTTGATGTGATGCATAAACTTTTGAGTATTATATTCTCTAGCCCATTTTCCTGGTAAAAGGCTTGATTATGTTTTCCTAATCTATCCCAAATTTCTAAACCTAAAGTTCCTGATTTGGGAATCAATGAACTATATTGCTTCACAAATTATAAGAAAACAATTTAAGTTTTAGCTTAAATTGTAGTATTAACTTTAATTACCTCTTTTTCTTTAATGTACATTGTATTCTGTCTATAAAGACTCTTCTTTCTTTAGACTCCTTATGGCCCATGACATCTCAATTTTTTTTTTCAGTTCTTTATTTTTACCTCTCTCTTGCCTGATCTATCTCTTACCCAGGCAGCTCTAATAAAATCCTTTAATTGAAGTCCTGTCCTTACCAACAAATGGGGCCTAATTCTGCAGCATCCCTGTTTGTGCATTAGTTGCTGAGGCCCAGTCCAGCAGTAAACAGGTTCAGAGAGGTTGTAAGGATCATTTGAGGGGAGGATTGAGTCAGACAACCAAATGGGAAAGACATTGAAAATCTAACAGACTAGTAATCAGAACACTTCTTTTATAAAACTTTCAGAGGTGTTCATGATTATATCAAGAGATACAATTCATATCATTTTCCCCAAGCATTCTTTGCTCCCTTGTGTGGAGTTAAAGTTAACTACAGATAGAATATATTTTATTATCCATCCTATGTCCCTGAGGTATGGTCAAGGCCATGACTCTCCTGGAGGTAAAGCCATAGACAAGGTGTGGATCCCCCTTACCAAGCTGGGCATCCTGGTTAAGGACATGAAGATCAGTCCCTGGAAGGATCTTCATGCTGTACCTGCCCTTTAAGGAATCTGAGATTGTTGAGTTTTTTCCCTGGGTGCCTCCACACAAAAAAAGAGGTTTTTGAAGACCATGACAGAGCAGAAGGTTGCCTTGTGTTAGTCAGTGGAGCAGGTTCAAGTGTTTTGTCCCTACAGGGGACTACAATGGTCATGTCAGTCTTCCATTCATGGGGCCATCATCTTGGCCAATCTTTCCATTCTCCCCATGAAGAGAGGCTCCTGGGGGGACAATATTGGCAAAGCCCCACACTGTTTGGTGCAAAATGGACAGGCTACTGGTGGCTCTGTGTTGGTACATCTCATCTTCAAACCCAGAGTTGCTGGCATAGTCTCTACTACTGTGCCTAAGAAGCTACTAATGATGTCCAATATTCTTGACTATTATACATCAAATCAGAACTGCCACTGACACCCTGGGTAACTTAGTCAAGGACCCCTCTTATGCCATTATTAAGACCTATGGCTCCTGACTCCTGACCTCTGGAAAGAGATTGTTTCACCAAGTCTCCCCATAAGAAAATTCAATGAACACTTTGTAAAAGCCCACACCAGAGATTGTTCAGAGGACCAGACACTGCTATGGCTACCACATAAGGCTTTTTATACAAGAAAAATAAGTAAAGTAAATTAAGTCTGTTTTAAAAAAAGGAGTGACAAATCCATAATACTTTGTTCTTCTTACATTCTTCTGTTATTCTTACCCCACCTACAGACGCTGTTTTGTTATCTTCATCCTAAGTTCTTATTGCTGAAATTCTTTAGAGGATATATATATTCCTCCACCTTTTGGGTTATTGTTTCTAAGAAATTCTAAGTATAGTGTAAAGGAGGTTTTGTACTCTGAACTGCTGGCCAATTCTCCCTATCCTGCTAAATGTTTGTCAACTTCTTTCAAATTTATATAGTTCTATTTTGTTCTTGTGTTTGCTCTGGGGCAGATAACAATCTCCAAAGCATAGAGAAGATTCCCAAGTAGAGCCAATTATGGTTACTTCCCTGAAAACAGAGTCTAGTATGTTCAGAATTTCTTCATGGGGGTTTAGAAACAATTTCCTCAGGAAAGATGTGGGTAAATCATTGTGCTAATAGCCTCCAAGAGAGTAACATGCAAAGGTTTAAATGGAAAGTAATGAGCATCAGGTCAACAATCATGTCATGTGGCTCAGCTTTGCTGGAATATGGTCAAGTATTTATGCTTGTTTGATGACTTTCACCATTCTCTAGGGAGATGCCACTTCCCCTTTTGTATTTATTAATTTTGAGGTTTGTATATCTAGTTGTGTGGCACATATGGTACTTCTTAATCTTTGTTTATGATTGGTAGAACAAGATTTAGGATTATAATAATTCCTAAAATTATTCCCAGATTGATAATTAAACATAAGAAATTTTGTCCTGAGACAAAGAATGTCATGGCTATAAGAATTTGTTTATAACTTTTGAAACTGAAGAAGAGTCTGATTGGGTGAAGCTTACAGCTGTAATTTGTTGATATAAAAGTTGAGTATCTGTAGACAAGTTGGAATTATTCCATATGCCATGGACATGGGTTTTAATCAGCTCTCAAATTACTTTGATCAATTATATTGATGTGGAGCAACACATATCCTCTTAAATTGAGAATGGCAAGAAATAGTTACTCTAATTTAATATTTTGAATCTGATTATCTATATATAGAACTGCTTCTTCTAATGCATATATTCTGTCCTCTAAATTTTTATCAGTCTTTGCTTATATAAATAATGCTAAAGAGACATTTTTTTAAAATTGTTTAATGTGCTCTGCAGTTTGTATTTATTGAATCAAAGCAATAGCAGAGGCTATCATAGATTGCATTATTCCAATTAATACAGTAATTCCAAGTATAAGATGACCTATGAATATCTTAGGTCCTGTAAGATTGTTAGTGACTGTTTTAATACTTGTATACCTGGATCATAAACCAAGGCTGGCTTAGATTTACAGGTAGTAAAACATTAGAGGTAGATTTATTACAACAAAAATTCTTTGTATCGTATGAGGAACTAATACAATATAACAGTACAAGATGAACATTTTACAATGTAAGCAGATTTAGATTCAGTGACAATATCAATTTAGTATAGAAATGTGAGCAAAAACACAGACCTGTATTGCTAATATTTCTGGATCTTTTATTGGGCCTCTTTAATTCTACAAAATTTGAAGCAGCCTGTATGTGAAAGTCTTTTTTGAGGTTTATTTGTATAAAGATTCCAAAATATAGGTGATGGCTATCCAAGACCATACCATTTATTAATAAAATTGGCCTATGGTTAGAAAAATCATTCCATGAATAAAGCATATTATTCTCAAGGTGTTATCTATAATCAATATCAAGACTTTATATAGACCAACAACCAGTTTGTAAAAGTGTGGAGGAATTGAAATAAAATCTCCTTCTTTAGAATAAAACACAGTCATGGCAATAAGGATATTTATTGTTCTACTAATATGTTTCCAAGTGACATCCATTGTCTTACGATTTTTTGCAAGGAGGAATGTCAGGAAGTAGTAACTCATAAGTTTGCATAGGTGTTTCAAAGATTAAATGATAGACTTTAACTTAAGAATTCATATGCTTTGTAT
>NW_023411974.1:0-42750 GCF_903995425.1 Onychomys torridus | reverse complement strand
TCCAACGTCATTTAATGAACATATCACTGTATTTCTATCATTGTTTAAGGTATACTTAAACTGTTTAATTCATGTAGCAAATAAGGAATATTTCTCTCGATATAGTGTCTGATAATATTCTGCAACAGAAATGAATTTAGTTAAAAATAAAAGAATGGTGGAATTTACTTATTACCAGTTTGACAAATTATATGATTGTACAGGCTTAAAGTACCTTGCATTGGAGAAACCAAGTTCCTTCTGTAGACCTTAACCATCTCACATACCTTAAAATGGCAAAATACAACTTTAAGATGAACAGCAAACCATATCTTAATATGTACCCTCTATGAGCTTATTTTATGCAAATGGATGTTTTTTACATGCACGTACACCTGTGCACAATGAGCATGCAGTGCAGATTGGTGACCAGAAAAAGACACCAAGGGAACTAGAGTGAATAACTCTGAGAGTACAAGTGCTGTTAGCCACTGAAAGTTCAACTGAGTGCTCTCCGCCTGAACACGTTCTTAAGGTGGGTGGTGGCAACTCTTAAAATTTGAGTCTGTGTACTTCAGAAAGTCTGTTTATTTCTCGTTAAGCCTGCTTTTGTTTTTCTGATGTTTGTACGTTGCTCTCAAAAGGATGTGAATTCGTGTCATCTTTGCAATTGTTCATCGCATGGAATCGAGTCATATATGTTATTAACTATTATCAACATTGTTTTTCTACACTTACATGCATAGCTGTTTGCTCTTGTGACAGCACAGCCTTGTGGAGATAAGCATGGTGTGCCTTCTACATAAACAAAACCTAATGCAATTGGCCTATTCAGTAAGAGGAAAAAGTCTAATTGGCACAAGAAGATAGACTTTAAATAAAATGCAAGTATTCACCAGGCGGTGGTGGCGCTTCCCTTAATTGGGAGGCAGAGGCAGACAGAACTCTGTGAGTTAGAGGCCAGCCTGGTCTACAGATTGAGTCCCAGGACAGCCAGGGCTACACAGAGAAACCCTGTCTCAAAACACCAAAGAAAGGAAGGAAGGAAGGAAGGAGGGAGGGAAGGAAGGAAGGAAGGAAAGAAGGAAGGAAGGAAGGAAGGAAGGAAGGAAGGAAGGAAGGAAAGAGAGAGAGAAAGAGAAAGAAAGAAAGAAAAGAAAGAAGAAAGAAAGAAGAAAGAAAGAGAAAGAAAAGAAAGAAAGAAGAAAGAAGAAAAAAAAGTAGGAGGAGGAGAGGCAGGAAGGAAGGAAGGAGGAAGAAGGAAGGAAGGAAAGGAAGGAGGAAGTAGTTTATAACGGAAATAAATGGGGTATGTCTCCAGAGCTTTCTCTCACGTTCATGTTCATGACCAGTAGTCTTTTTTCTGGGAATGTAGTCTAAAGAAATGGTAGAAGTGTTCTCGCTTCTGGGATGTAATGCCCATTATAAACAGGACTGGAAACACTCTAAACACGGTGGGCATAGTTTGGTCTTCCCATTGGCATTTAGACAGATACTAAAAGTAAACCTTATGAAACATACACAAAAGTTAGCTACTTTCAGCTGAAAAAGACATTGGGGAACAAATACTTATTTTAGTTCATGACACATGTTGGAAAATTGGGTTATGACTGTGGAATGTGCCTGGGATGTTTGCCTATCACACAGCCCTGGGTAAGATCCCAGTATGAGGGTCACAGTTCCTATGTACAGAGAATCGGCTCAGTGCTGAGAGTCTGTTTTCAGTGGTACTAGAACTAGATCCCAGGGCCCATGAGAGTGTGACCAGCACCCTGGGTGGCCCTGCTCCAGTGCAAGGGTCTGAACTCGGTTCTTCCTTTACTGCTCTCAGATCCTGAAGTATTTTAAATGAGCATAAAGTATCTCCTGGTTTTAATGGGAAAAGTAAGCTTCCAGAAATGCTGCTTGCTGTTGAAACGCTGGTTGGTTACTGTAACTGACTCTAAAGACGTGGGCACTTATTTTAAGAAGTAAGGCCGGCTGGACTCACACACTGCTCTCAAGGAAATGGGTTTGTGTGATGCAGATTTCATGATCACAGTTTTCTTGAAACTGTGCTTATTTAATGTGTTGTCTCATAAACTGTGTGTGTGTGTAAATGTTACACAAGAGATTAGCTAATAATAATAATCTGCTTTTATAAAAGTGGCGGTAATTTGTGTTGCCATTTTCTTTGACTGAAGGAAACCTTCTGTTCATGCCATTTGTTTATTGCTTTGAGTTCCAGTACAAAAACACTTAGAAACATATTCAGGAAAAGTGTTACATATCTCTCTTGAGAATCTCACATACATGCATCTTCAGCAACGTATTAAAAACACTAAAACGTCGGCTGATTAGCCCTAAGCTCTGCTGGGAACATCACTATAGACTCTGGTTTTGGCTTTAACTAAGGGCTCTGTCACTGTCTTCCGAGTGCAGGATGTTGAAAGTTGCTTTTGTTTCTAGGCCGCCATGTACTGTCTCATGCTCTTTTATAAAGTGCTACAGGAAGATCTCAGCCCTATACAACCCGTTGGCAAATTTCTTTGTGTCAAATTTATAGCTTTTGTATTGTTCTGGTAAGTATTGCTTGCTCTTAAATATTCTCATTTTATAAATGCCAATAAAACTGTTGGTTAAGGGACTCTTTTAAACAATGTGAATACAATGCCAGGCTCAGGGGTGCCTGTCTGTGATCCTAGCACTTGGAAGACTGAGGCAGGACTACCATTCAAGGCCAACCTGAACTAGGAAGATGCCTTTGGGGCTGGAAAGAGGATCAGCAGTTAAGAGAGTGTGCTGCAAATCCAGAGGACTGCAGTTTGGTCCCCAGCACCCATGTCTGGTGGCTCACAACATCATGTAACTCTAGCTCCAAGGGGTCTGAAGTCCTCCTCTGGCCTCTGTGAGCACATGCACATACTTCCAGTCAGACACACACAAGAACATCTTAAAAGTCCACCCCTTCAGCTCTTGTAAGATTTACAGAAACAGGGGATGGAGAGATGGCTCAGCGGTTAAGAGCACTTTCTACTCTTGCTGAGGACCTGGGTTTAGTTCCCAACACCAACAAGGTTAGTGGCTCACAACCTTCTGTAATTTCAGATCCAGGTGGTGCTAATACCCTCTTCTGGTATCTGCAGATACTGCACATGTATCGTATACATACATGCAGGCAAAATGCATACAGATAAAAATAAATATTAGTTTTTAAAAATTAAAAAAAATAGTCTTTGTTGTGTGTGGTGGTACATAACTGTAATCCCAGCATTCAGGGTGAGGCAAGAGAATCTCAAATTGTGAGTTTGAGAACAGCCTAATCTATAAAGCAAGTTGTGGACTAGCCTATGCCACATTGTGTTACCTTGTATCTGAACCATCAAAGAAGCAGTCAGAGGGCCACTGTGACATTTAAAAGATGAAGATAATTTGAGATAGCCTAAATATCTTGATGCTGGTGTGGTGGTGTATACCTTTAATCTCAGCACTCCCTGGGGAGGCAGAAGCTGGTGATTCTCTAAGACTTCAAGGATAGCAGGGTCTACATGGCAAGTTTGAGGTCAGTAAGCTACATAGGGAGACCCTGGCTCAAAACAAATGAATTACCTAAAATCTGTCATAAATAAAACAGTACCAATTTGGGAGAAAATATTTAATGACGGGGAAATGTTTATCAGTGAGTGTCCTTTAAAACACAAGGTAGGGCTAGAGACACATCAGTGTCTGCATGGTGTATTCACAGGCCTGCTGTCTGTCTGTCCTCAATGTCACAAAGCAAACAGCAAAGTAGCCGTGGTGTTAGGACAGGATAGGTACTAAGAGATATAGAAACAAATAGATCCACTTTAGCAATTCAGTAAGGACAAAGGAGAAGGAATTCGTGAAATTGCTCTGCCCGAGTAATCATTAGCAGTTGAAGGCATACATCATACACAGTCCTCTACAGAAGTAGCTTCTGCTATAGGGACTTCTGGGACTCGATGGTATTATATATGATATATATTATAATGCAGATACTCTGTGGGCTGGCAGGCTAGCTCCCTGGGGAAAGGCACTTGCTATGCATGCCTAATGAACTGAGTTTAATCCCCAGGACCCCTGTAAAGGTGGATGTAGAGCACCAACTCCACAAAGCTGTCCTCTGGCACCCTGCCACACTAATCATAAGAAGTAAGGCTTAAAAGGGAGAAAAACAAAACTGAAATTAATAGGGCCAGTGAAAAGGATCAGCAGGAAAAGGTGCTTGCCATCACCAACCTGACAATTGGAGTTCCATCAAAGCGTCCATGAGGTAGATGGAAAGAAATGACTCCTGCAGGCTGTCCTCCGACCCCCCCACACACAACATGTTACATGTGTGCACACACACAGCCAGAAATAAATATTATTAATCTCAGCACTTGGGAGGCAGAGGCGGCCAGATCTCTGAGTTTAAGGCCAGGTTGGTCAGCATAGGAAGTTCTAGAACAACTAGCTAGGGTTCCATTGGTATACCCTGTATCTCTAAATGAATGCATGAATAATAAAATAAAATCCTAGTAGTGAATACACATGTAAACATACTTGAGTATCAGGCCTTTACTTATAAGCTGTTAGAACTTAGAATCTAATTATTTGTACATAGTTTCAAAGCAAAAAAGATATCTGAACCAAATGATGAAGTTCTGAGAATATATAATGAAGTTCATCTTATGAAGCTAGGAGAATAAATTTGTAAGGCAGAGTGAGTATATTTAATATAAGCCGAACTTGTTTGGGAATATGCCCTAAAGGCAGAACAGTGGGGAGTTCTGGGGTATGTTGAGGCCTTAACTGTTTTTAGGTGCACATTTTAATCTCTTTGTGTATATGATATGTATGTGTTCATTGTGTGAGTGGTGACATGTCCATGCCATGTGTGCATGTGGAAATGAGGACAGCTTTGGGTATCAGTTCTCGCCTTTCATTTGAGATAGGGTCTCTTAATTCTTCACTCTGCACACATCAGGCTCACCAGCCTGCAGTCTTCCCAGGATTCTCTTACCCCACCTCTCGGCTCACTGCAGGAGCACCGGGTTTCCAGATGTGCACCACCATGCCCAGCCTTCCCTGGCTTCTGCGGTCTACCTCAGGTCCTCACACTTGTGCATCAAGTGCTTTACACACCGAGCCCCCTCCATCACCCCTAATTGCATAAACAGTTGGTCATTTCATGATCTAGATTTGACATTTACCTTTTCTTGACATATAGGCAAGCAGCACTTATAGCTTTGTTGGTTAAGGTGGGAGTGATTTCAGATAAGCGTACATGGGAATGGCAGAGCGTGGAAGTTACCGCCACAGGCCTGCAGGTAAGTAGTGCTGTCTGTGAACTCAAGGGGTTTTACTGTTTAAGCAGTTTGACACAGTGTTGCCCCAAACGTACAAACAGTGAGCAAGGCTGTTAGCTTACTCTAGTGAGGAGCAGGAACCCTAGAGAAATGGCCCATAGGTACTGATTGGTAATGTTTTATTCCTGGTCCACATATATCTGCACGTTTCCTTTCAGTCCTTGGGGCACGGATTAAGAAATACTTGACTTGGGGAAAGCAAAAGAGATTAAACCTTGGCTTGTCATGTTTTGAAGTCCAAAACATAATGTTGAAAAATGAATATAATCTGGATTATATTTTAAAGTTGACCCCCTATGTAACTCTGAAAATGTTAGCACTTTGCAAAACTAGATTTAAAGCCGAAGGTGATGGATATTTTTGTGGCTGGTGTAGGATTTCATAATCTGCCTTGAAATGTTCCTTGTGGCCATTGCCCATTACCATGTATTCTCCTACAAACCCTACGTGCGAGAGGCAGAGGAAGCCTCGTGCTTTGAATCTTTTCTGGCTATGTGGGATATATCAGATGTCAGAGATGATATTTCTGAACAAATAAGACATCTAGGTAAGTAACGGCTGTTTAACTTTGGTTAGTGTGAGTGTGTATATAGTGGGCAGGGGGCAGAGTGTGTCTGTATGTGCTCGTAGGGTCAGAGGTGAACCTCAGGTGTGGCCCCTCAGGAGCTGTTCAGCTTGGGTTTTGGGACAGGGTCTCTCACTGTTCTGGGGCTCACAGACTCAGCTAGGATGGCTGGCCAGAAGGCCCCAGGGATCCAACTCTGTCTCGCTAGCACAGGGACTGCAAACATGCCCAGCTTTGGACCCGTGCTGAGGATTGAACTCAGGTCCTCATTCTTGTGTGGCAAGCACTTTGCAGACTGAGGTATCACCCCAACCCAAATACATAAGCTTTACTCTGGTAATTTAGGAACTAAGACATATTGAAAGCAGTGCCATGACACAGGCTCTTCAAATTTAGGGAGGACACTGAGGGGACTATTTTTAAAATGGTAGAAATAACTTTTGGCTAATAAATTTATATTGTCTTAAAGGGAGAACAATTCGAGGGTATCAGAAAAAAAAAAAATTTCCTGAAGATCCGGAGTATACTGAGCATACACATCTGCTTTCCTCATCCTCCCGAGATGCACTTTCTGCAGGTTCAAAGCCATCCTCACCCCAGGGCCAATATCAGGCCTTTGCACACACGATTATTTCAAAGAATGCAGCTTTTGCATCCAAGCTATGTGAACACATTGTGATTGAGATCCCAGAAGATCAGGAACCTCCTCATACAGTCCAATATCAAGACTTGGAAGACACAGATACTTCACAGGATACACTTTCTGAAGCCGAGCCCTGTGAACATGTCATTATTGATATCCCAGAAGAGCAGGCGTTCCCTGGCTAATAAATTTATATTATCTTAAAGGGAGAACAATGAGAGACTATGGGGGTGGAGTTTTCCTGAAGACTCAGAACATTCTGAACACACAGGTCTGCTTTCCCCATCATCACAAGATGCAGTCTCTACAGGTTCAAAGCCATCCTCCCCAATATCAGGGCTTTGGACACACAATTACTTCACAGAATTCAGCTGCTGCATCCAGGCTATGTGAAGACATTGTCCCTGACGTCCCCGAAGATCTTGAACCTCCTGATACAGGCCAACATCAAGACCTGGAAGACACAGTTGTTTCATAGGATACACTTTCTGAGGCCAAGACATGTGAAGATGTCATGACTGATATCCCAGAAGTGCAGAAGGAGCCCCCAACCCATCAATGGACTCTTAAAGCTGCCACAATCCTCTTGTGTGTAGGCTCAAGATCTGGACAGTTCAAAATGTTGGAAAAATTCAAAGATAGGCCAAAACCAGATATAACTACTATACATAATATACACACACACATAATACTAATACACACATGTTAATAAATATATCTATATTTGTATGTTTTGTATATCATAAATAACATTTACATTTCCTAGGCTTTGGATTTCTGTTAAGGTATCATATATTCAAACAGTAGGTGACAACTTCAGCTGAACTCTCTTGCATTTCTGAAGAGGATGGACATTTGAAAAAAAAAAAAAAAATCAGTGCTTCTTAACCACTGCAGGAATGTAATGCTCTGGACTGAAAATGTCAATACAAAATTAAGATTAATTTAATTTAATCATAATCATCATATGCTATTTAAGTTTACATAACTATAGTTCGATTACATGTCTATCAATAAATAAATTTTCGGAAACTCTATGTGTCTTACTCTTTACCTCTTTTTTTTTTTTTTTTTTTTGAGTCAGGGTTTCTCTGTTTATCCCTGGCTGTCCTAGAACTCCCTCTGTAGACCATGCTGGCCTTGGCTCACAGAGACCAGCCTGCTGTGCCATCTGAGTGCTGGGACTAAAAGCATGCACCATCACCAGCCTGGCTGTGTGTTACTCTTTAAACATAAATTCTTAGTGTTTGAACGAAAATTGCTTGATTAAAAGTCCACATTTTTTTTTTAATTTTTGAGCTAGACCTAATGGTGTACACCCTTAATCCCAGCACTCAGGAAGCAGAGGCAGGTGGGACCTGATGAGTTCCTGGCCAGTCTGGTCTAGGCCAAACAAAAACAAAACACAGGTCAAAGAAACAGAAGATGAAGCTAAATGGAAGGATGCCCTGTGAATCAAAATAAATCTTATCAGAATGTCCACACTACCAACAGGAATATATAGATCCATGTAACTGCCATCAGAATCCTAGTGGCATTATTCAGGCAAAGAACAGTCCTAAAATTCAGACAAATATTTTTAAAAAGGCCAGACCACTTCTGAGGAAAACTGGACACGTGGCATTTCCTGATTTGAAATACAAGCTGGGTGCCATGGTTCACAGCCCTGTCATCTAGCATAGGAGGCTGAAGAGGGTCATTTGAACCCAGTGTTTGAGATTACCCTGAGCCACATAATGAGAAACACACACTTACCCCACACCTCAAGAAAGAATTGTTACAGAGCCTCATGGTCAACAGTGTGGTGGGCCGGAGAGTTTGCTCAGTGGTCAAGAACACTGGCTGCTCTCCCAGAGGACCCAGGATTGATTTCCAGCACCAACATGGTAACTCAAAACCATCTATAACTATAGTTCTGGGAAATTTAGTGCCCTCTTTT
Organism: Onychomys torridus; assembly: GCF_903995425.1. Taxonomy (NCBI): domain Eukaryota; kingdom Metazoa; phylum Chordata; class Mammalia; order Rodentia; family Cricetidae; genus Onychomys; species Onychomys torridus. Next base: position 34,273 of record NW_023411974.1, on the reverse strand, counting down.
GACCAACTCAGGCATCAGGTTGCACACTGGTGCACAGGCATGCATACATTCAGGCAAAACACCCAAACACATAAATAAAAATGTTTTAAGGAAAAACAAGTTTGATGCTAACAAAAACCAGACAATTGATAGACCCCAGACTCAGGGTACTATCCTCTCTGGTGGGCGCCACAGAAACTCACATTCCAGACCAGTCGATGCAATCAGCAAGAGGATTTTAATGATGGTTTTTGCAAACAGACTCCCTGCACTGAGCAGTGAAAGAAGCCCCGAACAGCAGTTACAAGCGTCTGCTGACAGTTCAGGGGCTGGGACTGCTATTCATTCCTCTTTCTCACGCTTAACTCTTTCTCAAGTAGAACAAAATGGAAAGTCGGAATAATTGCCGACAAGAGCCCCAAGTGGGCACACTAAGAAAACATAGCTTCCATCCAGGGAATTGTCCAAGACGTCTGGATTCCACATCCCAAAGAATGAAACTGGACCCTTATTTTACACCAGTCACCAAAATCAACTCTCTGTAAGGCACACAAATGTGAGACCTGTAACTAAACTAAGAGAAGCCCCTGAACCTGCTGGCTTTGCCAGTGACTTTCAGAATACCACATCAGAAGGTACCATGCAAGCTTCCAAAGTCCTACACAGCTATGGCAGAACCAGGTCAACAACCAGCATGCCACGATAACCCTAAGGCTGCAAGAGCAGCATGCACACCATGGTGGTAACCAACAACTCTCTAATTGGACTGAAGGTCTGCTCAACAAGAGGAAACATGCCTGGGACTGGAAACCTGGCTAACTACTTAGTGCTAGTGATTAGTGGAGGAGAATCTACAACCACTCATTTATTAAACCAGCATAATCCCTAACAACAATCTATAAACATCTGTCCTTATACCCACAGATAAGTGTAGTTTTTACCCCTCATCAAGGAAACTTATCTGCAGCAGACCATTACAGAAAACCATAACCAAATGCAGAGTTGTGGAGCCCAGTCCCAGTGGATACAACTACAAAACACTCTCACACCTAAGGCTCAGGGAACATTGCACAAGAGGGAACAGGAAGACTGTAAGACCCAGGGGATCAGGGACTTTGCTGTGAGATTGTGTGTTAGTTATTTGGCACTCTTACCCCACAAGGAACACGTCCCGAACACGAGAGATCCACAGAAGAGATGTTTATTATATAGGATAGAAGAGACATGACAGGCCTGTGGGAAGCACACACATGGTCAAGAGAAAAGGAAGAGAGGAGAAAAGCCCGGTGCAAGAATGGCATCGGCTTTTTAAAGAGTGAGCCGCGCATGCATACAGGAATGCATGTGGCTACTCCACACATGCGCATAGATTACATGGCCACGTGCACTTTACACAGCCATGTAAAGCCACGGAGTCCTAGTCACGCGAGATGTTTTGACCCAGAAATGGCTATTTTGAACCGGAAATAACTAGGAGGTCTGCTGGGCAAGCCCAACCACGTGGGCATTTTGTGACTTCCTATCATTCCTGACTTGCTCTTCTATAAAAAAAAAAGAAAGAAAGAAAGAAAGAAAGAAAGAAAGAAAGAAAGAAAGAAAGAAAGAAAGAAAGAAAGAAAAATGTGCATGAATGGGTGTGGGGCCCCGTTTTTCTCTAAGACTGCTTCAGGCTGAATGGTGGGTGTCAATTGGTCCTTGGGGGGGATATGGGGAAGCTGGCTCCTGAAGTCCTGGGATGAAGTCCTGCAGCTGTGTCCCTCCTTCATGGATCGGCTGGTCCTGGGATGAAGTTCTGTCATGCCTTGTCCTGCAGCTGTCTGTCCTTCATGGTGTGGCTGGGATCCTTCTGTCTGACAAGACACTGGTGACATAAAAATCTTAGAGAAAAGACTCATTATTATTTTATTTCTGGAGTTGACAGTTATCTAAGGTAGATCTGGCCTGTCCGGATGGAGACATGTTAAAAAGGTAGCTGTGATAAAATTGATGATTATTACATTTTAGTACTCTGCTTGATTTGTACCTGAGACAAGCCTTATTCGAGGTAGTTTATTTAAGGCACCTGTTTGTTTTGTTAGTTTAGCATTTAGGAAACACAGGTGATCAGTTGCTGAGTATTGAACAGTGAAAGATGGTTATATCCTTACCGCCTGGATATTTTGATGGTCCATTTTTGCCTCCAGCTCTGTGTGCCCTAGTTGGGAAAGGAAGGGGTGATACCTTATTCCTCTGGAATTGTTGACAAGGCAGTGGATCCTGGTGTCCTCTGGAGCTTGAGAGTGCATGAGAATATTTTTTTTTTTTAAACTAGGGACAAGGCAAAGATCATGGCCCTGTCTGTATGCAGATGAGAAACACAGGCTGTAACTTTAAAGTGAGACAATGAGCTCTTATCTTAGTTGGAAATCTTTCTCATTAAGTAACTCTGGCAGTACAATTAAATCTGGTGAGGGAAGTAAGGCTGTCCTCTGTTCCCGACAATAGAAAGGAGGAGTGACATCCTAAATCTCCCAGGACTGAGTCAATGGCTCTAGTGTCCAGAAGGAAAGAAACTGATCGCTTCCCTGCTGAGTTCTGGGTTCCCTGCTGTGTCTGTAGCCAAGCCTAGGTCTGCTGGAGTTCTTAGCTTGATGTACCCATGCGTCTTGGCGCCTGGGGCAGTCAGCTGACTGGTTGTCTTTCTAGGTGGCACCTTTAGCAAGGCTGTTGATGGCCTGGCAGGGCATTCACTAGCCCATGGACTTTTTCACTTAAAACAGGGACCCAACAGCTTTCAGGAGTCAGCGAGTGCCAGCACTTGACAATTTTGTTTTTGGACTATTATCTCTTCCCTGGCACACCTTAAATGCCACAGATGACTCTTTTGCCCATGGGGTCAGGAGTCTTGCTCTCCAGATACTTAACTTTTAGCTGGGAACAGGAGAAGGATTTTACTCTGTGTCCCGAATTTTTTCCTGACGATTGGTGGCTTAAGGACAGTTTTTGGAAGATCTGCCAGTAGGCAGACTGTAAATCGATCGGTTTTTTTGGAAGACTTGCCTGAGTCTATAAGCTGATTAAGATTTCTGCAGGAAATGGTCCAGTGCCTCGCCTCTACTATAGAATTTTTTTAAGATTTTATTTATTTATTTATTTATTTATTTATTTGTTTGTTTGTTTATTTATTTATTATGTATAGCGTTCTGACTGCATGTGTGTCTACAGGCCAGAAGAGGGCACCAGATCTCATTTCAGATGGTTGTGAGCCACCATGTGGTTGCTGGGAATTGAACTCAGGACCTCTGGAAGAACAGCCGGTGCTCTTAACCACTGAGCCATCTCTCCAGCCCCCTACTATAGAATTATTAATATGTTCAGCAAAGTGTGCCAGTTACATCTTCATCAAGTCAGTGTTGGTAAGAGTTGGAGTAGGGGGCTGGAGCTATGGTTCAGTGGTTTAGAGAAGGCACTGTCTTCCAGCAGACAAGATCAGTTTCCAACATCCAAGTCAGGTGGTTTACAAACTCCTGTAACTCTGGTTCTGGGGGATATGGCTCCACCTCCAAGAACATAATTCATAATACATATAATTAAAAGTATTAAAACCATCTTCTGGGCTAGAAAGATGGCTCAGTGGTTACGAACCGGCTGCTCTTCCTAAGGACCTGAGTTTGATTCCTAGCAACCACATGGTGGCTGACAACTATCTATAGCAGGATCTGATGGCCTCTGCTATCATGAAGGCATATATGCAAATAGAGCACTCATATACATAAAATACACAAATAAATAAATCTAGGAAAATAAATGAAATCTTTTTTAAAAAAAAAGAGAGATGGAGAAGACACTAGGCAAGAAGTGTAGAAAGGACAAGGAAATAAAGAAGCTGGGTGTGATTATTTTTCTCATCAACTCTAAGATCAACCTATGGACAGTGACTACTGTAAAAAGGAGAATGATAGTCTTCCTGCCTCTTCTAAAATACCTCAGATAACCATGAGCTACCAGATCTCACTAAGGGAAGATGTAAGGAAACTAGGTTTGGCATAGATCATTTGTGCTTCTTTATGTAATATAGTTTGCAGGCACTTAGGAGGTCTTTTGCAAAAATACAACTCACAAAGGGAAAAGCCTGGTTGTCGTGAGAAACCACAATAGAGAAGAGGGTAACAGTGCACTCAGGAGACTCTGCTCTCTGAGTCAGAACCCACAAACACCAACTGGCCTAAGATGCTCCCAGAGAAACAGAGCCCAACAGCACTGATTCGACCAAGAATTCCCAGTGGACCAAGTCTATCAATTGGACAACAGAAGCACCCTCAGACACAGACACTGCCTACACCGAGCAGAGGAAGACATGAGTAGATGCCAGTGCAAAAATACAGGCAACAACATGAAGACCTATATGACAACATCAGAACCTAGTGAGTCTATAACTGCAAGACCTGAACAAACCAAGAAGAAGCAGAATAAATCAATCCTAAAAACGACTTTAAGAAGATGATAGAGGCCCTTTAAGAGGAAATGAAAAACTCCCTAAAAAAAAAATGGAAGAAATCAAAGAAAAAGCAATTAAACACATGAAGGAAACAGTTCAAGATTTGAAAATTGAAATCGAGACAATAAAGAAGACAAACTGAGGGAATGCTGGAAATAGAAAATCTGATGAAACTAACAGGAACTACAGATGCAAGCATAATCAACAGAATGCAAGAAATGGAACAGAGAATCTGTGACACTGAAGACACAGTAGAGAAAATAGATTCATCAGTCGAAGAAAACACTAAAACCAAAAAAGTCATAACACAAAACATCCAAAAAATTTGGGACACCATGAAAAGATCAAACTTAAGAATAATAGGAATAGAAGAAGGAGAGGAACACCAACTCAAAGGCACAGAAAATATATTCAACAAAATCATAGAAGAAAACTTTCCCAACATAAAGAAAGAAATGCCTATGAAGATACAAGAAGCTTACAGAACACCAAATTGGCTGGATCCAAAAAAAAAAAAAAAAAAGTCCTCTTACCACATAATAATCAAAACACTAAACATACAGAACAAAGAAAAAATATTAAGAGCCACAAAGGAAAAAGAGCAAGTAACATATAAAGGCAGACCCATCAGAAAAACACCAGACTTCTCAATAGAGACTATGAAAGCTAGAAAGTCCTGGACAAATGTTATGCAGACACTAAGAGACCACGGATGCCAACCCAGACTATTATACCCAGCAAAACTCTCAATCACCATAGGCAGAGTAAACAAAATATTCCATGATAAAATCAGATTTGAACAATACCTGTCCACAAACCCAGCCCTACAGAAAGCACTAGAAGGAAAAATCCAACCTAAGGAAATTAAACACACCCATGAAAACTCAGGCAATAGTTAATCCCACAACAACAAAAACCAAAGAAGGACAACACAACACAACCACTAAAATAACAGGAATTAACAATCACTGATCATTAATATCCATCAATATCAATGGTCTCAACTCACCTATAAAAAAGACACAGGCTGACAAAATGGATAAGAAAACAGCATCCATCCTTCTGCTGCATAAAGAAACACCCCTCAACTTCAAAGATAGACACGACCTCAGAGCAAAAGTCTGGGAAAAGGCTTTCCACTCAAATGGACTTAAGAAGCAAGCAGGTGTAGCTATCCTAATATCTAATAAAATAGACTTCAAACTAAAATAAATCAAAAGAGATCGGGAAGGACATTACATATTTATCACAGGAAAAATACACCAAGATGAAGTCTCAATTCTGAATGTTTATGTCCCCAATACAAAGACACCCACATTCATAAAAGAAACATTACTAAAGCTTAAATCACACATCAAACCCCACACAGTAGTAGTGGGAGATTTCAACACACCACTCTCACCAAAAGACAGATATGCCAGACAGAAACTTAACAGAGAAATGAAGGACCTAACAGATGTTATGACTCAAATGGATATAATAGATATCTACAGAACATCCCATCCTAACACAAAAGAATATACCTTCTTCTCAGCACCCCATGGAACCTTCTCAAAAATTGACCACATGCTTGGTCATAAAGCAAATCTCAACATATACAAAAACATTGGAATAACCTCCTGTATCTTATCGGACCACCATGCCTTAAAGTTAGATTTCAACAACAACAAAATTTACAGAAAGCCTACAGTCTTATGGAAACTCAATAATGCCCAACTGGACCACCAATGGGTCAAGGAAGAAATAAAGAAAGAAATCAAAGATTTCCTAGAATTCAATGAAAATGAAAGTACAACATACCAAACTTATAGGACACTATGAAAGCAGTGCTAAGAGGAAAATTCATAGCACTAAATGCACACATAAAGAAGTTGGAGGAAGCCGGGCGGTGGTGGCTCATGCCTATAATCCCAGCACTCAGGAGGCAGAGGCAGGCAGATCTCTGTGAGTTCAAGGCCAGCCTGGACTACATACAGAGTGAGTTCCAGAAAGGCGCAAAGCTAAACAGAGAAACCCTGTCTTGGAAGAAAAAAAAAAGAAGAAGAAGTTGGAGAAATCTCTCACTAATGACTTAACAGCACCCGTGAAATCTCTAGAACAAAAAGAAACAAACTCACCCAGGAGAAACAGAAACCAGGAAATAATCAAATTGAGGGCTTAAATCAACGAAATAGAAACAGAACAATACAAAGAATCAATGAAACAGAGTTGATTCTTTGAAAATATCAACAAGATAGACAAACCCCTATCCAAATTAACCAAAAGACAGAGAGAGAGCATCCAAATTAACAAAATCAGAAATGAAAAGGGAGACGTAACAACAGCCAATAAGGAAATCCAGAGAATCATCAGGTCATACTTCAAAACCTGTACTCCACAAAATTGGAAAATCTGAAAGAAATGGGCAATTTTCTGGATGGACCCCACATACCAAAATTAAATCAGGAACAGATAAACTATTTAAATAGACCAATAAGCCCTAAGGAAATAGAAACAGTCATTAAAAGTCTCTCAACTAAAAAAAAAAAAAAAAAAAGCCCTGAACCAGATGATTTCAGTGCAGAATTCTACCAGATTTTCAAAGAGCTACTTCCAATACTCTTCAAAGTGTTCCACACAATAGAAATAGAAGGAACACTAACAAACTCTTTCTATGAAGCTACAATTACCCTGATACCCAAACCAAAGATGCAACAAAGAAAGAGAATTACAGACCACTCTCCATCATGAACATTGATGTGAAAATACTCAACAAAATATTGGCAAACCAAATCTAAGAACATGTCAAAAAAATTATTCACCATGACCAAGTAGGCTTCATCCAAGCAATGCAAGGATGGTTCAACATATGAAAATCTATCAATGGAATACACCATATAAACAAACTGAAAGGAAAAATAAATCACATGATCATCTCATTAGATGCTGAAAAAGCATTTGACAAATCCAACACCCCTTCATGATAAAGGTCTTAGAGAGATCAGGAATACAAGGAACATTCCTAAACATAATAAAGGCAATTTACAGCAAGCCAACAGCCACAATCAAACTAAAGGGAGAGAAACACAAAGAGATTCCACTAAAATCAGGAACAAGACAAGGCTTTCCACTCTCCTCATATTTATTCCATACAGTACTTGAAGTTCTAGCTAGAACAATAAGACAACAAAAGGAAGTCAAAGGGATGGAAATTGGAAAGAAGTCAAACTTCCACTATTTGCAGATAATATGTTAGTACACATAAGTGACCCCAAAAATTCTACCAGGGAACTCCTACAGCTGAAAAACTACTTCAGTAATGTGGCAGGATACAAGATCAACTAAAAAAAAAAAAAATAGTAGCCCTCCTAGCTCTCCTATATACAAATGATGAAAAGGCTGAGAAAGAAGTCAGAGAAACATCACCCTTTACAATAGCCACAAATAATATAAAATACCTTGGGATAACACTAAACAAATGAAGGACCTGTTTGATAAGAACTTTAAATCTCTAAAGAAAGAAATTGAAGAAGATATCAGAAAGTGGAAAGATCTCCCATGTTCATGGATTAGGTAGGACTAACATAGTAAAAATGGCAATCTTACCAAAAGCAATCTACAGATTCAATGCAATCCCCATCAAAATCCCAACACAATTCTTCACAGACTTGGAAAGAACACTACTCAACTTCATATGGGAAACAAACAAACAAACAAAAAACCCAGGATAGCTAAAAGACGGCAAAGCAACCTCTGGAGGCATCACCATCCCTCACCTCAATCTCTACTATAGAGCTACAGTAATAAAAAACAGCTTGGGGGCTGGAGAGATGGCTCAGAGGTTAAGAGCACTGACTGCTCTTCCAGAGGTCCTGAGTTCAATTCCCAGCAACCACATGGTGGCTCACAACCATCTGTAATGAGATCTGGTGCCCCCTTTATGTAGGCAGAACTCTGTATACATAATAAATAAATAAATCTTAAAAAAAAACCAGCTTGGCATAAAAACAGACATATGGACCAATGGAATCGAATTGAAGACCCCAACATTATTCCGCACACATAGGAACACCTGATTTTTGACAAAGAAGCAAAAACTGTACAATGGAAAAAAGAAAGCATCTTGAACAAATGGTGCTGGCATAACTGGATGTCAACATGTAAAAGATTGCAAATGATCCATATCTATCACCATGCACAAAACTCAAGTGCAAGTGGATCAAAGACCTCAACATAAATCCAGTTACTCTGAACATGATAAAAGAGAAAGTAGGACGTACTCTTGAACACATTGGCACAGGAGATCACTTCCTAAATATAACACCAGTAACACAGACACTGAAAGCAATAATTAATACATGGGACCTCTTGAAACTGAGAAGCTTTTTTAGGGGTTCAATTCCCAGCAAGCCCCCAGTTAGTGCTGTCTTTCAGAAGTGCTGCCCCCTTGTCCTGGTGGCTCTTCACAGCAGCAGGCCGGTGACTAAGACAGTTGCTGAGAGTCGCAGGAAGGACAGTCATTCTCAGATGGTCCGAATTAGCGTCTACACCGTCCATCCATCACCAAAAAGGGCTGCTTTTGCCTTTAACCAAAACAAGATTTCAAAGTAGTGTTAGTGCTAATGGTCTAGGGGACATACAGGGCACAGACAGCCTGATAGTGACTGATGCCAGGGGACTTTACCTCTGGCGGCAAAGGCCTGTGTTAGTATTCTCCTGAACAAAGAGTTTGCAGAAGGTTTTGTTTCCCCCAAAACGTACAGTGTGGCTCAGTGGGTAGAGCGCTCACCCAGGCTGTAGGAAGCACTGCACAGTGGTGGTGGCAGTGGTGACATCATGCTCTCTTGAAGTGTCAGTTGCTGTGGTTACCTGCAGGAGGGAAGATCAGATTGCAGAATTGTGCCTACCCACTTTACCACAGGTCACTGCCCCTCCTGGAGGATATATAGTTAGTTACAAGGGTAAGTCGCAGAGGTTTATAAGCCTCCCATGCCCCAGGATTTACAGGCATTTAACAGTTGCTCAGGGGAGGGACTGCTGAGGGTGCTTAGCCTTCTCAACAGTTAACAGTTGCTGGGAGGGAGCTCTTTTCTTCCAGTAGCTACCTGTGCTGCTGTGAGGACCCCCATTTAAACTCAGGTCACCAAGCTACAGTTGGGTGGAACCCTTTCTCTGCTTCCCTCCTGGGCTAGAGTAATGAGCAGCTCTTGCCTGAGAGCCTTTTGTACCATGTGCTGCTCCAGCCTTCTCTCAAATTCCTGCTGCAGGCACGGATGATGAGCACAGTTGGAATCCTAAAGCCCGGGATGTCTGGAGGGTGGAGTCAGCTCAGAGGGTGCCTTTGGCCTCAGCTGAGTTGATGAATCTTGGGACCCTGAAGACAACCTTAGGAGATGCTGGTCACAGGATGCATGTGGTGCCCCTCACAGCTCCCCACACTGCCAGGCAGAGGGCAGCCCGACTTGTTTTGGTGGAATTTCTGTTACCATTTCAAATGGCTTCTTATCTTTAACATGCTGAAGGATATCTACATTTTTAATTCTATCATCAGATAGAGATACTTTGGGTGAATTTTCTTTGTTGTGTGCGAGGAAAGGTAGGGTGTTAGTGTTTAAAGAAAACAACAGGAAAAGACAAAAATAATAATTCTACACAGTGACTATGTATGCTTTTCTTAGATTTATAACAGAACAGAGTCTCTCAAGAAACACATATGTTTCAAAAAGACAATTTAAAAATTCCCATTGGGGTTGGGGACTTAGCTAAGTGAGTGGTAGAGCGCTTGCCTAACAAACACTAGTCCCTGGGCTCGATCCTCAACTCAAAAACAACAACAACAACAACAAAAAAAAAAAAAAAATTCCCAGTGATATAATAAAAGCAAATTGTTATTTGGGAAAAACCCAAAGGTGTAACATTAGATCACTGTTATTTTTAGCACAAAAATGACATTTGCTTTTCTCATGATGTGTGATTTCTTACCTAAATTTTTACTTACTAGGTTTAATTTACTTATTAAAACTTTGTCCTGTGTATCCAGTTCTGCGATAAACAGTCTGATGTTCTTTGTTCATGGCATCTTGTTCCATTTAATTGCTTCCGGAAAATGTAAGGCATTCCGTTCCCTCAGGAAGGGGCCCTGCTGTAAGACTATCAGTGTTCCCCGGGTGCCAGGCTCCTGTTGAAGACAGTGACCTCATGGCTCCTCCTTAGCAAGCTGCTGGCAGATTCATGTCCTTCCTGGCCTTGCCCAGCTGATGGTTTCTCTGTAGAAAATGGACCATCACTAGTGATTGTGCTGTGCAGTTGCAGGGCCGTGCACTGTGAGCACGTCTCCAGGACTGCTCAGTTGATAAAGCACCAAAGTTCATCAGTATTGACAACTGCATGTGGCAGGAGAGCAAGCAACTGACCTTGACCCAGTTGGCCATGTTTTTCTTAATTAGTCAGGATTAGGTTGTTGTTGGCTGACTGCCAAGGTTGAGGATTCCGAGATCGATTGCCTTGCCTCATGCTTGCAAAGATGGTCTACACATCACAGCCGGTTTTGGAAGAGTGAAAAAAGATGGAAGAAGAACAGGTGGTCTGTGTCAGAAGCGTTCTTCAGACTCGCCAATAAGCTGCTGGGTAATCCTGTAGGCCACAGGTTCTCCCCTCCCCCCTTGAGACAGGGCTTCTCTGTGTAGCCCTGCTATCCTGGCTACTCTGTAGACCAGGCTGGCCTCGAACTCACAGAGATCCACTTGCCTCTGCCTCCTCAGTGCTGGGATTAAAAGCTTGTGCCACTCCGGCTAGCTTGTTGTGACTTTTCTAATGTTAACCATTTTTATGTTGGGATCATGCAACAGATTCAGGAGATTCAATCTAGCTAACAGCAAGAGATCCTTCTCTAAGATGTTATCAGGCACATCAACATCAATTTATTGTCCTAACCCGATCCCATTCACACCTCTGTTGATAGGCTCCCTGAGGGAGGGTTACTGCACTCGTTAAGGAAAAAATACCTTCTGTCTTCTCAGAAAGGTAGGAGGAGGGCATAAAATGAGATAAGATGACAGACTGAGAAACAGTTTAAGCAAGTGTATAGAAGGTTGGACATTCTAAGCAAGGGGGTGGTCACAACCAAGGAATAAGGATGCCTAGTTCCCTGTGGTAATTTAAGTGCTTAGTAAAGTGCTGATCAGAAGCACACACTCAGGAAATGCCTTGTTTGCTTGCTTGTTTGAGACAGGGTTTCTCTGTTTAGCTCTGGCTGTCCTGGAACTCACTCTGTAGCCCAGGCTAGCCTCAAACACACAGAGATTCACCTGCCTCTCCCTCCTGAGTACTGGGATTAAAGGTGTGTGCCACCACTGCCCCACTCCAGTCAATGTTTTTTGGATGACGAAACACATTCGGAAAACCTGGACAGCCAGTCCATTTCAAAGCTGGTGCATAAGAGGTCACAGTGTCTTGGGAACTATTCAAAGCCACAAAACAAAAGCAGCAACAGTTTTACCAGGTTTTCTGATGAAGAAACTAATTAAAAATTTACTCATACGTATAATTGTATACATTATGAATGTGTCTGTGTGTATTTGTAAATGGTCCAGTTCTTCAAATGTGAGGTTGAAAAGCCTAGAGTGTGGTTCTATAATATCCTACCCCTGGGCAAGAGTGTAAGAACTCAAGTTGAGTGCCATCCTGGGCTACACAGCAAGAACATGCCTCTAAATTGTTTTTGAAGAAGAAATATGTATCTTCATGCTGTACTAAGACTCTGGAAGGTATATGATGACTCTTCATCATTAGAGATTTTTGTCTTTGTAATTTATTGCATTTATTTATTTGTTTGTTTGTTTGTTTGTTTATTTAGGGTTTTCAAGACAGGGTTTCTCTGTGTAGCTTTGCGCCTTTCCTGGAACTCACTTGGTAGCCCAGGCTGGCCTCGAACTCACAGAGATCCTCCTGCCTCTGCCACCCGAGTGCTGGGATTAACCAGCAAACTTCTGTCTTAGTTAGGTTCCTTTTGGTGTGAGGAGACACCATGACCATGGCAGCTCTTATAAAGGAAGCATGTAATTGAGGGGCTCACTTACAGTTCAGAGGTTCCGTCCACCACGGTGGGGAGCACGTGGCATGCAGGCCGACATGGTGCTAGAGCTGAGAGTCCTTACATCTTCATAGGCAAGCAACAGGAAGTCATGCCTCCTGATAGTGCCACTCCCTATGAGCTTATAGGGGCCAAATACATTCAAACTACCACATTCCACTCCTTGTCCTCCATAAATATTTAATGATTTCATAATACAAAATGCATTTAGTCTAATTTCAAAAGTCCCCATAGCCTATCACACTCTCAACAATGTTTCAAAGTTCAAAGTCTCTTCTGAGATTCATGTAATCTCTTAACTATAATTCCCTGTAAAGTTAAATCAAAAAGTAGACCACATACTTCCAACATATAGTGGCATAGGATATACATTATCATTTCAAAATGTACAGACGGGAGCATGGTAAGGAAATACTGCACCAAACAAGACCAAAACCAGCTGGCAAACTCCAAACTCTGCATCTCCATATCTGATGTTGAAATGCTCTCCATATCTGCAATTCCATTCAGCTCTGTTGGCTGACACACATCTTTCTCTTGGGTTGGTTTCACTCCCTATTAGGATCTCGTCGGCAGGTATCCCACAACACTGGCATCTCTAACATCTTGGGTAATTACAAATTTCCAACTGTCCAATATCTGGAATCCACTCAGTATCTTCTGGACTCCTCCAAAGGGCTCAGGTCACTTCTCCAGCCCTGCCTTTTGCAGTACACACAGCTCATCTTCCAGGCTCTGACTGGCTCCACTCCCTGATGCTGCTGTTCTTGGTGGTCATCCCACAGTACTGGCATCTCCAAAACACTGAGGTCTTCTGCTGCAACTGGGCTGCACTTTCACCAATAGCCTCTCATAGACTCTCCTCATGGTGCCAAGCCTTCAGGCACCATGACCGCCTCAGTCCTGGGCATTCAACTGCCTCTGAGGCTGTACCGTCACCAATGGCCTTACCTGGCCTCTCACAATGCCAAGCCTCAGCTGTTCTCCATGACCCCTTCATGCCTTCAAAACCAGTACCATCTAGGTGATGCTTGCACATTACCAAGCCTGCCTCAGGAGGCACAACCTTGGCCACCTCTGGAACACAGCTTCTTTGTGTTCTCAGGAAACACTTCCCAGAATATTACACTTCAGTGATGCTGGTCTTTTCTAATCACTGCTAATTTCATAGCTCCAGGTGGACCATCATCAAGCATTCCTGTAAGGATTCTGTCCTTAATTACGTCATCAGCCTGGGACAGCGGCCCAGCCTAAAAAGCAGGCAGGCCCTCTGTGTGGCTCCCTTTTTCTCTTTCCACTCTCTTCCCTCCACGAGGTCTCTCTGTTTCTCTGGTTCTCTCTCTCTCTCTCTCTCTCTCTCTCTCTCTCTCTCTCTCTCTCCCTCCCTCCCTCCCTCCCTTCCTCTCTCCCTCCTCTTTCTCTCTCTCCCAATAAAGCTCTAAAAGGTAACTATGTCTCCTGACTTTCCTCCAGCACCTCCTCTGTCTGCATGAACACTGCAGGAGGCGGCCAACCACGAGCAGCGCCAATTTAACCAACAATCCCAGCAAAGCAAATTTTTGCTTTAGTAGTTCTGGTATCTTGTTAATCACAGTTCATTCTTCAACCCCAGCTAAGCAGAACCACAGGATCTTAACTTCTTTCTTCTGCCCTTAACTCTAAATCCAGAACTACATGGCTCAAACTGCCAACTTCTGCTGCTTGCTGGGGCTGGAACATGCCCCCTTGTTCAATCACATCTTCACCATCTTTCTGTCTTTCACTGCCTAAGCTTGGCTGTCCTGAAATTTGCTCGGTAGACCAGGTTGGCCTTGAATTCAGAGATCTGCCTGCCTCTGCCTCCAGCTGCTACAGGATTAAAGGCGTGGGCCACCGCCCCCTGATTCCATTTATTCCTCTTATTCCATTTCTTAATCCGTTTATCTCCTTGAACACAGGAATTAGCTCCATTTCACTTTCTGGTGCCCTTTTTTCTCCTCAAATATTTTTCCTTGCTCAGCTTGCTCCTTTTCATTATAAATCTTCATTACAGTTACCACTAACATCCACATGACAGAGTCTATACTGGGCTGTTTTGAGATTTCTTCTGCCAATGGAATTAATCTGAAACTCTTCACTTTAGTCTTAGGGAGACTCTTCAGACGAGGGCAAAAGGCAGCCACTTTCCTCACCAAAGTATAAGAAGAATGATTTCTAAGAAACATAGTAAAATTCTTCTCTGAAAGCTCTTGTGCCAGCTTCTAACATTTCAAATCATTGTCAACACCACTGTCTTCCATGACCCTACTAGTATGGCCCCATTAAGCAATGCTTAAAGCATTCTACTGCTTTCCAAACCCAAAGTACCAAAGTCCATATTACTCCAATTAAAATCATGGTCAGGCCTATCACAGCAATATCATTAGAGATTTTATGATGGGAAAACTTGTAAAGAGTGACTAGGGGGTTCCATTGAGCAAAAGTAAAAGAAAAAGTGATAAAAATTGTAGCTGAAATATAAGCTCTAAGATTACCAGTATTTTCTTGAAGAAAGAGCAGCCAAGAACCTCTTGATTTCAATCAGTAGTAAAGTGGATTATGTGATCCTTACAATAAATAATTATATGCCATAGAATAAATATTTGTAATAATAACATAACATTATTATAAAGATATAAATTTCTACAGGCTTCCACAGCAAGAAACTGTTGGGGAATATTATGTTAAGGGGTGTTACTTTTGTTTATGCTGTACTTGTTTAACTCTGTGAAGCCATGTTACTGTGCCTGTCTAAAACACCTGATGATCTAATAAAGAACTGGACAGCCAATAGCAAGGCAGGAGAAAGGATATGTGGGGCAGGCAGGCAGAGAGAATAAATAGAAGGAGAAATCTGGGAGAGGAAGAAGTAGCCAGAAACGGAGGAGGACTCCAGGGGCCAGCCACCCAGCTACACAGCAAAGCACAGAGTAAGATTCCAGAAGTAAGAGAACAAGAAAAGCCCAGAGGCAAAAGGTAGTCAGGATAATGTAAAGTTAAGAAAAGCTGGCAAGAGACAAGCCAAGCTAAGGCTGGGAATTTATAAATAAGAAAAGTCTCCCTGTGTGATGTATTAGGGAGCCAAGTGGTGGGCCCCCAGAAGAGGAAAACAACAACAACAACAACATTTTGGCATACCAACATGGTGCTTGAATATCCCCAGAGCCCAAGAAAGCTGAAGAAAAAAGAAAAAAAAACCTCTGCCGGACAGTTTCTGCTCATCAGTGAGCAACCAGTACATTAAAGAGGAACAAAAAACTAAGTAAAAATGCCTGCCACCGTGCAAACATTGACATTCTAGAAAGTTGAATGCAATTCCGGGTCAGAGAAACCTCCAACCAGCTGCAAGTTTCACACTTGGTTTTCATGACCCAAGAAGCAGGTGGAGCCAGCTAACAGCCACTTGCGTAGGATCCAGGTGTAGGTTAGCAGTTTAAAGGTTTGCTCATATAGTCAAAAAAGGCTGAAGATACACAATAAAAGAGGTCCAGACAGGAAAAAAAGAAAAGAAAAGAAGAAGAAACAAAAGAAAAGAAAAAGTGTATAGTCATAGAAAGAAATGAATATCATAAAAAATGATGAAGTCAGCCAGGCGGTGGTGGCACACGCCTGTAATCCCAGCACTTGGGAGGCACAGGCAGGTGGATCTCTGTGAGTTTGAGGCCAGCCTGGTCTACAAAGCTAGTCCAGGTCAGCCTCCAAAGCTACAGAGAAACCCTGTCTCAAAAAAAAAAAAAAATTAAGTCTTTAAAGAGAGAGTGAAAGTAATCTAAAAGAAAAAAAGCCATGTAAGATGGAAAATACAAAGGGAGTCTGGGTCCTGTGTGTTATTGTGTTGATTTTGGATTGTAGAAAAGCAGAGGACAGCTGCAAAAAGATCTGGAATTGAAAGAGGGACTATTGAAATCAAGCAGCTTATGTACCTTAGGAATGCCTTAACTTGTAAAAAGTCAAAAAATATATTTGTCAAATGGAAATCAAAAATGCTTTGGAGTTTTGTTCCCAAAGGAGATGAGAGTCTATGGATTCTTTCATGGTTAATACAGGTCAGGTTTGATCAAGTGAAACCTCCTGAAACTTGACAGGTGATATCTCCCAGCAAAGATTACCGCTGGTCTTCCCAGGACTTGGTTATTATCTCAAAATTTTCTCTCTGAGACCCTAAAGATACTTCATCCATAGACATTAGGAGCAAGTTTGGAGAACATGACATCCACATTCTCAAAAGGTGTGTGGGAGGCTTTTGGTTATTTTGTGAGTTATGGATGTTTGTTATAATTTAGGGGATTATAGTATATTGATACAAATTTAAAGTTATTTTTGTTACACTGTATATATGTTTCTACTCTTATTAAATGGTTTTTGTATACTGATAGAATTTTAAGGTTACTTTTGTTACAACATACTGTATATACTTATATTTCTATTCTTGCTGAAGGTATTGTACTTATGGGATTTATTTAAAAATGTAAGGTAAAATTCTAGTTTTTGAAAGCTGTTATTATAAACTATATAGGATAATCAGGAAACATAGGCTAATGGGTAGTCGGTTTTTGTCTGTTTGTTTGTTTTGTTTTGTTTTTGTTTTTCGAGACAGGGTTTCTCTGTGTAGCTTTGCGCCTTTTCCTGGAACTCACTTGGTAGCCCAGGCTGGCCTCGAACTCACAGAGATCCGCCTGGCTCTGCATCCCAAGTGCTGGGATTAAAGGCATACGCCACCACTGCCCAGCATGGTTAGTCACTTATAACAATCAAAATTGTAGATATTTGATTAGGTATGCTTTCCAGATCATATAGAGATATATTTTATATAGATAGATAGTCTTCAAACCTTTCAAAGACCTATAGAATGTGGCATTTTAAAGATTTTGTTAACTTAGGGTTTTTCACAACAATGAGACACATCTGTTCCTGGCAGCACCAATTTACTTCAGAGATGATGGACACTGAAGAAACTCCTTATGGAGTTTGCTTTCATTGTGGCAAGGTTAGCCACTGGGCAAAGAAACTGTTCTTGGCTTTGACTGCTGACAGTGTACTGTGCAGACTGGATGTGCAGGACACACAGGAAAAAGACTGTTGAACTTTGCCAAAACAAGGCAGGACAGTCCTTTAAAATTCCTGCTTCCCAGAAGAGCCTGCCAGACATTCCTCAGGACACAGAGGGAAGTGACTGACGAACTTTCCCAAACAAGTCAGGACAGTCCTTCAAATCTTCTGCTTCACTAAAAAGTTTGCCAGATATTTGGGGCCTGAAGGCTGAAGAAGGATAGATACCCCAAATGTCGTTGTTGTTGGCTAATATTACATCCTTCTGTGTCTTTGATGGAGAGGATGAAAACTACTAGATCATCACAGTTGCCGTTTTCCTTAGATATGATAAAAAGTAAATTAGGAATAAAACTTTGGATATTCACTAAGATAGGATACATAATGCATTATTTTCTCTGAATACGCTAACTACAGATGGACAGAATATTGTAACTGTAATTTTTACTTGATAACTGTTTTGTTGTATGTAGTTATACTATGTTAAAGTTAAAACTTTTCCTTTTATTTAGACAAAAAGGGGGAAATGTTGTAGAATATTATTTTAAGGTGTGTTACTTATGTTTATGTTGCATTTGTTTAGCTCTGAAGCTGTGTTACTGTGCCTGTCTAAAACACTTGATGATCTAATCAAGAACTGAATGGCCAATAGCAAGGCAGGATAAAGTATGGGTGGGGCTGGCAGGCAGAGAGAATATCTAGAAGGAGAAATCTGGGAGAAGAGAGATCAAAGAAAGAAGTAGAGCCAGAGAAGGAGGAGGACTCCATGGGCAATTCACACTGTAAGAGTAAGATTTACAGAAGTAAGAGAACAGGAAAAGCCCGGAAGCAAAAGTTAGACAGGATATCTTAAAGTTAAGAAAAGCTGAAAAGAAACAAGCCAAGCTAAGGCTGGACATTTATAATTAAGAATAAGCTTCTATGTGTAATTCATTTGGGAGCTGGGTATTGGGGTCCCCCAAAAGAGCAAAGAGCAAAATTCAACAACAACAAACTATATAGTTATCAACTATTGTTTATCTTTTTGTATGTCAGTGATGTTTGTATGTGATTTGTACTACTGTATTTGCCTGTGAGTTCAAACATTTGAAGGTCTGTGTGTGATCTATACTCCTGGGTCTGAGTGTAGGTGCATGCATGTGCACATCAGAGTACATCCTTGGTGACAATCGTTGCCATCCACCCTTTTAAAAAATTATTTTTAGTATGTGCACATGTGTGTGTTTGTGTATGTGGGTACAGTGCCCAAGGAGACCACCAAGAGGACATTGGCGCCCTGGATCTGGAGTTTCAGACCATCGGCCTGCCTGACAGGAGTGTTGGGAACTGAACCTGGTCCTCTGCAAGAGCAGCTGATGCTCTTAACTCCTGAGCCACCTCTCCAGTCCTGCCGCCCACTGTTCTGAGGAAGAGCTTCTTGTTCTGTGTACCCCGAATGCCAGGCCACCTGGTCCTGGAGCTTCTGCAGTCTCCTGTCTGTTCTCTCATCTCACCATAAGAAATCTGGGATTACAGGCACATGCTAACACATTCGTCTTTATGTATGATTGGAGAGCTGAACTTGGGTCCTCGAATTTGCACAGCAAGCCCTTTACCTGCTGGGCTATCTACCCAGCCCTATAAATTAATTTGTAATGAAAAACAAAATCTCTACTAGCTGTAGGATTTAGTATACATACACAAAAGGAAATATTAAATTTCCCAACCTTAAAATAATCTAAAAAAAAATACAATCTCTCCCTAAAGTTGAAATTCTCTAAATCCTGAATAAAGACAATGTATAAATAATGCAATATGTAATAATGTAACAAGAGCTCATTATTGGAAATATTAAAGATGAACTATTATTGGAAAGAAACTAGACCATCAAGATTTCCTGGGTATTACTTATTCTTGCACAAAAGTCTACTAATTGCCAAGGTTAAATTTGCTCTCTCTGCCTTGCTTCACCTCTTCCATAGACACATGAGGCACAGACGTGGCTCTCGCCTCATAACCAATGCAGTTGACTCAGAGTTACTGTAAACTTCAGATCTAGATATTGTCACCCATTTGCTCTTTCCAGAGACACACGGCTCTGATTTCAGGACACCTGTCACATTGTATCACACTTTTTTTAAAATGCCAGTGACAGTGCGGCTGGAATGTCAAGTGGAATGAAGTTGAACGGGTCAGCAGCGCCCATCCAGTGATTTTTAACTGGTTTCTGAGGCCAATATTTCCATGTAAAGTGACCAACTATGCAAAGCTGAGCCATGTATTTACGATACATGGAGGCAAGTTCCTCTTATCCGTGTCTATGGCCATTCTGTTCAATGAAGCCGTGGTGATGAGAAGCAAGTGTGAAGATGGCTGAAATAGTTGGGTCAAGTCTGCATCAGGTTGGTTCAGTAGTCACGTGCAAATGAGGGCATATTAAAAAATTATTTCTCTGGATAAAATGGGAATGAGGATGATGGTGCATCAACCAATTTCAGGAGACACTAGCAAGTGAAATGCAAACCATTGATATTTAAACAGGTGTGGAATAAAAGTAAACAATACTGTGTAGTATAAACGTAGGCAGAATTCTGTCCCAAACATCTGATTTCTAGTTCATTCCTCCCTATAATAGTAGACTTAAAGAAGTTAGCCAGTAATGGAAGCAGTGGGGAGTAGGAATATTGGAGGTTAAGGAACTTCTAATACTCCTGGATTTGCTGTGCTGGGTTGAGTTCCTACCATTTGACATGCCAAACCCACCCTCCTCTTCTCTCCCATGCTCCAGGCCCATCAGCAGTTTTCCTTGTCCTCTGGATTCTACTAGATCTCACCAGCAGAGAGCAAGAATGGGTGGAAAAGACCAGAGAATGGCCTGTTTCCACTCCACTGGTGAGTGTGTCTGGGCACAGGTCAACACTCTCTGTTCAGATGGTTTTGTACACAGCCTGTCTCCAGATGGCCTTGCACACAGCCTATCTAACTCCACATTCTAGTGACATGTTGCACAACAATGTCTCCCTCCAGGACATGCTTGGTCAGGTTAGAACGTGGTTCACCAAGAAGACCGGAAATTCTAAGCTTGGAGTTTCTCAGCTATGCCCACTGTACCTGAAGCAAACAAGTGACCTCTTCACACGGCCTTTGGGACTTGAAAGACAAAGGGCGCTAATGCAAGTCCTCACCTGTTCATTCTGACTGCTGTCTTATGAGTAAATGTGGCCTCCATTCATGTCCCCTGCTAACATTTATGGATTATAGGAAGCTAAACTGCTAGATTAAGTGATGGTCAGCCTCCTGTCACTATAACAAATCCCCAGATAACTAACTAATAAGGACCAGGGGCATATTTTAGCTCACAAATTAGAAGGCTGATTGAGTGGACCCGTCGATTTTGAGGCCTCTGGCACTGCTGTTAAAACAACCACAGCAGGATGCACAGGGCACAGAAAAGAGTTGATCCCATGGCCAAGAAGAAAACAACAACAGGAAGGGGCCCATTTGAGAGCAGCCCCCCAGGTCCTCAGGACCTACCGCCACCACCAGAACACCATCCAAGAGACCAAGTCTTTCAACACATGGGGCCTTTGGGAGACATCCATCACTCAAACTACAGCAGCTTGCACAGAGTCATATCTCATGCCCTTCACAGCCCTTGCCAGCCAATGGCATCCTTTGATTAGTTTCCATCCTGAAGTTGGGTCATTTTGTATCAGGCCTGCTGCCCTTTACAACCGTAACCACTTTCCCTCAAGGTACCCTGGGTCATGAAATGTCACTCATTGTTTTTTTGTGCCTCTGTCCTCCCACCTCATTGATAGGAGGGCCTATACTGGTTACCCTGCTCTCCAGGATTGGAGAGCCTACACTTGTTACACTGCTCTCCGTGATAGGAGATCCTATACTCACTACACTGCTCTCCATGATTAGAGAGCCTACACTCACTACACTGCTCTCCATGATTGGAGAGCCTACACTCGTTACCCTGCTCTCCAGTAGCAGCCAAAATCACAGGAAATGGCCTCTAAAGCAGTGTGAAGGCCACAGCACTTCTTTTACCAATGCTTTTCTTAGGCCCCAATTGGAGAATTAAAGTCAGAACTTGACACCTAGGTTAGCAACATATGAAAAATCCACTCCCATGCCCCTCTCTTCCTAGTCTTTAAGTTCTTTCCTCCAGGCCTGGGAAGATGGTTGTTAACACTGACTGCTCTTCCAGAGGAGCTGGGTTTGCTCCCAGTAACCACATGGCAGCTCACATCCATTCCTAACTCCAGTTTCAGGGAACCCAATGCCCTCTTCTTCTGTCCTCCATGGGCAGCAGGCACACATGTGAGACACAGACATTCCTGCAGACAACGCACCCACACACATAAAAAATAAAATAAATTCTTTCCTCTATATTATGGGAAGGAAATGTCAGGGCTTGGCTGCTTTCAGTGCAGAACCACTGTTCAGTTAGTGTGGCTTCCTGGAGTCAGGGAAGAGAATGCTGGGAGGACCCGTCAGGTTTTTACATTGCTGTGACCACAAAGCCTGAAAGAATTGACTCCAGGGAAGAAAGACTTGGTTCGTGGTTCTGAGTGTCCCCATCCATCAGGGCACAGAAGGCATGGCAGAACAGCTTAACTGACGGCATCAGAAGTATGTGGTGGAGACACCAGGGTGCAGGGCAGAGACCAGCAGCAGGTATAACCTGCAGAGGCCCTCGCTTATGACCTGTTTCTACCAGGGAGGCTCTATTTCCCACAGGCTCCCCAGGTTCCCAACCAACAGCACCACCAGCGAGGGGCAAACATTCCAAACTGGCATTTCCGATTCAAACCCTGACATAGGTTTAAATACATACACCCGCGAGGAAATACTTTAGCCTGGAAGTTACACCTGCATTCACCTCAGATCCCATGGCCTGAAGCACAGGGCACAGTCCCCACTGCAAAGGGCACGGGAAAGTGCAATCTTTCAAGGGAGGGCAGGATGTTAGGGGACACTGCAGCCATGTCACCTGGAGCTGCACAGGGATGGAGATCCACCATATCACAAATAACCATGCATCCTCGGAGGTTCCGCGTTCCTGAAACAGTCGACCTGGAGGCTTGGAACAGCTATGGTACATGTTCTTCAGCTGTTGCTTTCTCCTCCAGCTTGTACGTAAAAAGCCTGTGGTGGCTGATTTTAAGCTGCAGTATTTCTGAATCTGTATCAACTCCTGACAAGACACAAGTCTACATACTTGCTTGTGTGTTTAAGATTACGTTCCGGTTCTCACTTCAACAGCACATATACTAAAATTGGAATGATACAGAGAAGATAACATGGCCCCTGCACAAGGATAACACACAAATTCATGAAGCATTCCATATTAAAATAAAAAGAATGCTTCCTGGTGCTGCCGGGGTTGTCTAATTTCTGCTTGTTTTATCATGGAATGTTGGTGAGTGTGCCCAGTGTTACGGTTTAGTGACAACAGCTGGTTTTGGTGGTGGTTCAGGCTTCCCAGTCACTTACTGTCCCCAGGTGTGATGTTTCACTTCTATCAGGACCAGCTGTGAGCTAAGAGCAGCTTTCCCAATGACGAATAGTGACAGTGTGGGCTTCTTCCACAACCAGCAGTGCTTTCTCTGTACTTTGGCGGTCCCCAAGCGACACCTTTGCTGCTTGTGCACATCCAGTGACGTTGGACGGGCTACCTCAGATGCTGCGGTATGTCCTCATCTCGGGGTTCACTCAGGCAGGAGTATTATGGGTTGTCATAGCTTGGTGCAATGTGCCCAAATGTGGTCTATGTTCTCATCAGAACCCAAGGAGGTCTGTCACATGCCATATTTCGCTGTGGTGTATTGTGGGAGGTGCTACCACCTGCCCTTCTCCATAGAAAAGATTTCCAGGGCTAGAGAGATAGCTCAGAGGTTAAGAGCACTCACTGACTGCTCTTTCAGAGGTCCTGAGTTCAATTCCCAGCACCCACATGGTGGCTCACAACCATTTGTAATGAGATCTGGTTCCCTCTTCTGTGTACATAATAAATAAATCTTTGAAAAAGAAAGAAAGAAAGAAAGAAAGAAAGAAAGAAAGAAAGAAGGAAAGAAAGAAGGAAAGAAGGAAAGAAAGAAGGAAAAAAGAAAGTAAAAGAAAGGATTTCCGACTGTGCCTCAGACCCCTGGACTCCTTGAAACATCAGAGGTAGGGCCCTGAATTTTCATAGGATTTATTTCCTATCCTTTTAAAGTTTATTATTATTATTTGAATATTATTTGCATGTACACATGAGTCCAGAAGAGAGACTTGAATTCTCCACAGCTGGAATTACCAGCAGTTGTGAGATACCTGATATCAGTGCTGGGAACTGAAATTCATCTTTGGCAAAAGTATGCACTCTCTTTTTTTTTTTTTAATTTATGTGCACTGGTGTCTTGCCTGCATGTATATCTGTGTGAGGGGGTCAGGTCCCCTGGAACTGGAGCTACAGACAGTTGTGTGAGCTGCAATGTGGGTGCTGGGATTTGAACCCAGGACCTCTGGAAAAGCAATCAGTGCTCTTAACCACTGAGCCATCTCTCCAGCTCTCACTCTTAGCCACTGAGTCATCTGCCAGGCCCGTTGACTTACTGGCCAAACAGGACGCTCCAAGCAGATACAGACATTACTACTCTGCCTGTTTGCTGTCCAAACTCAACTGTTCAAGGTCTGATTCATAGGCACTGCTTATATTAGCAGTAACAGTGAAGCTGGACATTCTGCTCCTTCCCCAAGCTACTTAGCAAGGATAGCATGGTGGGTTTTGTGGCCTTTGGGCTTCTGCAGCTGGCCATTGTCGAGCCCATGCATCTCCCTGTGCTGGTGGTCTAGGCTGCTGGTGCACTGGGGGTCAGGAGTTCTTCTACCTTTATGGTCTCTATCAATGAGAAGCTCTGAGTCTCTACCAGGAATCTTCAACCCACCGAGAATTCCAGCCACTCAGGCTTGCTGTATGCCACCTTTGGGATTAGCAGTTTACAGTCACATGGTGCACTTGAATCCCTTATGGGACTTGTCTTGGTTATCTTTTCCAGTCTCACACTTTACCTGCCTGGGTGGAGTGAGAGCCCTGAAGAGTACAGAGAGGCATCAGCAGAGGACTCTAGGAAGAAAGCATATCTCATCAGTGTGCTTCCTTCCCCATAGTTCCTGAATGTTCTTGTTGGTACCCATGTTGGCTTACCTCATGGCCACCACCAAACAGAGGGGAAGGAGCATATGATTTACTAGCGTGAAATGTCATATAGAAGGAAGTTTTTTTGAGATTTGTTTATTATGTACACAGTGATCTGCCTGCATGTATGCCTGCACACCAGCAGAGGGGATTATATCTCATTACAGATGGTTGTAAGCCATTGTGTGTGTGTGTGTGTGTGTGTGTGTGTGTGTGTGTGTGTGTGTGTGCTGGGAATTGAACCCAGGACATCCGGAAGATCAGCCAGTGCTCTTAACCTCTGAGCCATCTCTCCAGACTTCTGGAATGAGTTTTAAAGGCCCCAGGACTTAGTTACTCCTTTCATAATGACCCTCCCTCCACAGGCAGGAGACCACATTGATATCCCACTTCTTGGTTGTGAGCCTAACCTTTAATGGCTGAACCATCTCTCCAGTCCCAAATACTCCCCAGTGAATGCACAGGCCACAGAGCCTGTATGATGATGCATCACAATATACAGCTGAGTGCTGACAGAGGGGTAGAAGTTGAAGTCACATCATTTTGAATGTCACTAGGTGTGTTAGACTGAACAATTAATCTCCAAAGATGTCTGCATATGTGACTATGTTATCTTTCAGGACAAAAAGGATGTTGCAGTTTGATTAGAAACCTCAAGATATGAAGCAGGACTGGTTCCCAGGATAAAGGCACTTGCCACCAAGCTTCAGTCTGATCCTTGGGACCCACATAGCAGAAAGAGAGACGCATTTCCCACCCCCAAGTTGTCCTCTGGCTTCCACCAGTACACTGTGATATGTGGACATAACACACACACATAATAATAATAATAATAATAATAATAATAATAATAATAATTTTTTTAAGTAAATAAAATCCCAGATGTGGTGACACACACTTTTAATCCCAGGGACTCAGGAGGCAGAGGCAGGCAGATATCCATGAGTGCAAGGGCAACTTGGTCTATGTGGTGAGTTCTAGTATATCTAGGACCCACATGAGACCCTGTCTCAAAAATAAAAACAAAAAAGTGTAAGATGGAGGAATAAATATCTCCTGTTGCTGGCTTCAAAGATAGAGAAAAGATATCAATAGCAAGTGTTATGCCCACATCATGAGCCCCCCAGAGACCACCAGGAGTCTGAGTTCATATACAAAAGCAAGAGACTTTATTGCAAGCTCAAGCTTGGGCTCTCTGTCTGTTCCAACACAGCAGTTGGATCAGGGAAAGCCCTGAGCTCAGTTATGGCAGGGATTTTAAGGACTAAAGGATTTGAGGTAGGGGAATTCCAGACTCAGATGGGGAGGGGTTGAACTCCTCACTGGGCAAGAGTTGGGCACAGAAGTCTTGTCAAACAGGGATCGGTTACTGGCATTGCTGCAAGGAAATTGGCAACTTACATACAAGTGATGTAAGCTATCCTTAATGTTCTGGAGCATCTAACACTTGTTTGTCTCAATTCTGATGGGTCCCCCACAGGGTGCAGTTTGTGGCTTTTCCTGGTTATTGTATTGTGTGAGGCCTAGTCCCGGTATTGTTAGTCTGCAGCCTGTCATGGCTGCACTAATGTTAAGTTAGGCCTCTTCACAAGGAGTGTGTACATTCTCTGACAGCTTTGAACTGTCTACAGCTGCTGTCCAGAAAGGAAGGAACAGGGTACCAACAGTGACTCCAGTGAACAAGAAGAGGAATTCTCCCCTAGAGCATCCAGAGACTAACACAGTCCTGTCAATCTCTTGTTTTCAGCCCTCTCAGACCCGTTGCCCCAGATTTCTGACTTCTGCAACAAGGAAATAAAATGAACAAACATCTAAGCCACTAACTCTATGGTTTTTATTACGACAGCAATATATATATATAAGTAAGCAAGACACCATGTCCCTCAAGTCTGGGGACAACTCTAAGAATGGCGGAGCATTGAAAGCTCAGCCTGTGTTGGGGATTTAGCTAAGTAGTGGAGCACTTGCCTAGCAAGCACAAGGCCCTGTGTTCGATCCTCAGCTCAAAAAAACAGAAAAACAAAAAAAAAAAGGAAGCTCTACCTGATTCTTATCCTGACCTAGAGATGGTTCTAGGAAATGACCAAGTTGTAAAGGAAAACACAAGTCAGTGTTCCCTTCTTTTCCTCTTTTTCCAGGAGAGGAAAATGGAAAGTACACAGCAGAATGTATACTGTACAAGATATTGTTTCCTCGTGACTGCAACTAAATCCTGGTACGGAAAGACTCAGCATGCAGAAAGGTTTTGGCTCACAGCTTCTGAGGGTTCCATGGCTGCTAGACTCCATGAACCCGGGAAGAACATCAAGAAGCAGAGGGAGGAGACCCAAACTGGGAAGAAGTGTGACCTTCAAGGATGTCCCGGGGAACCCTACTTCCTCCAGCCAGGTTCCACTTCCTAAAGTTCCACAGCTTCCCACAGTAGCACCACCAGGCGGGGAGCGCTTCTTCACTCACATTTCCTAGAGAAACAGAACAAGTAGACTCAAAGAGAAAGCCTGTCTCAAAAACCAAGGAGAAGGAGGAGGAGGAGTCAAACCCTTATCTACAGAGGGAGGATGTTACATACACAGGTATTGTCTGCAGTAGCTAAGCCTGGTGGACTCCACTCACAGCATGGAACGCACAGAGCACTCACTTCCCAATGCAGGAGTCATGTGCACACACTCATTTCATGTAAATGAGACCGTTCAGGATGTATGCTTATGTGTTTGCTTACACAAGTGAACTCAACAGCCCAACATACACGAGAAAAGTAAAGGCAAAACCTCCACCTCCAAAGAGCATTCTCCTCATAGTTGAAGATAAACCTCATTCTCCACATTGGCACAAAACCCTCCCTCTAATCCTTTGTGAGAGCCAAAGTTTTAAGTTTTAGTTACTGTGCCTAAGAGATCCATGAAACAAAAATGCCTCCAACCACAAGCCTCTTGCCCAAAGCCAGACAGTTCCTGGAATGCTGGAGGCTGTTGTTTATGGGAGACAACAAGTCACATGTTTTCACTCCCCTCTACAGGTTTGGTTGACCCAACTGCACCAGATGTGCTTGATCACATGTGGGCAGAAGGCACGCAGACAGGAAGTGCATCAGGATGTATGCAAGCCCCTAATTGGATGTAGGCAAGAGGTACACAGGCAGGAAGTATGTCAGGCTATATGCTTGCCCCTGATTGGACCTGATGGGAAATACTGTGGCCTTATGGGTTTGTCTATTTAAGCTTCTGAAAAATGTGACTCATGGCCATTTTCTGGGAATCCAGGAATGGACCTGGCCAGAGTTCATCATCCTAGCCAGTGTTTAATTAAAGTTTGCTTCAAATTTGCTCAAAATTGTGGTAGTGAGTGGTCTTATTCTCATCTGGCAGGATTAACATCTGCCCTTGTACAGGTCAAACATGTTTTGGGGGATCATCATGCAATGCACAAATAACATTTCCTTTTTGTTTAAAATCATAAAAATATTTAAGTATGACTTTTTATTTCTCATGTTTATTTTTTATAATATCCAGAACCATCTTCCTTTCCACAAAGACATTTCCTCTCAACTTTTCTAGGTAATACAATTTCTATAAAGCTACTAGGATTTTTCTCAAATCAGATGTGATGGCCCAAATCTGCAATTCCAGGAGGCTGAGGCAGGAGAATTACAAAGCTTGGGCCAGCCAGAGATACAGAATGAGACCCTATGTCAAGACACACACACAGGGGTCGGGGGTTTCGTTTTCATTTCTTTTAGCCTGCACCTTGATGCTCAACAAGAGTCACTTAAATTGGTCTGAAAACAAAACGCTGGTGGAAGTAAATAAGAACGGGGCTTAGGAAGTGCTCAGTTGGTAAAGCAGTTGTCCACACACATGAAGCACCAGGTGCAATCCCAGCCTGCATGAACTGCCCTTGGCGCTGCAGCCCTGAAACCCCAGGACTTGGGAGATAGAGAAGGATCAGAAGTTCAAGGATCTTGGATATGTAGCAAGTTTGAGGTCAGCCTGGGATACAAGAGAGCCAGAAAGAGAGAAAGAGGAGGGAAGGGCAAGGAGAAGGGGAAGAGGGGGAGAGGACAGGAGCAGAGAGGAAGGGGGGAAGCTGGAAAGCTCATCTAGAGAGTATTCATTTTTACACGAGGTAATTTGTTACTGCAATAGGTTGCTGACACCTTCACAGTTTTCCATCCTCAGCTAGTCACCTTCATTCCAGAAATCTACTGGGCAGCAGAAGGCATGTTGTCAGGTTTCTCACGAGGAAACTAGAGAAGCCCATAGTCATGGATCCAGGGACTCCAGTAACACACCTTGAGGAT
Source organism: Onychomys torridus (assembly GCF_903995425.1). Lineage (NCBI taxonomy): Eukaryota > Metazoa > Chordata > Mammalia > Rodentia > Cricetidae > Onychomys > Onychomys torridus. Next base: position 5,211 of record NW_023411974.1, on the reverse strand, counting down.
AAGGGCAAGGGTGATTTAAATATTCATTTAATATTTATCTCAGAGGTTTAACCAAGGAACAAATAAAACCCGGGGTAAAAGTGTGTGTGCTGGGGAAGTGAACGAGAGTAAAAGCTGGAAAAGTGAAGCTTGCAACACATAGGAAGCCATCAGAAACTATTCAGAGAAGTACTGCGAATGTGGGGATGGTGTCTGGAATGAAGAGATCAAGACCAAGGAGAAGCATAAATCCAGGTCAGAAACACAGGGCACTGACCTAGGATTACTGCTCCCAGTGTGTGCACCAACAGAACACAGGCTGCTGGAGCTCACAGAAGTGCTTGAGATATTTTAATTTGTGTCTTAATTTTTGAAAACAGATACAGCTGTCACAGAACACACAAATGACTACAATTAAATCGTGGGCATGCATACCTTTCCCTTCCTTTTTCTTCTGAGGCTGAAATACCTAAGAAATATATCTTTGCTATCACTGCTGTGTATAATACGACACCTTCAATCCCAGCCCTGGGGAGGCAGAGGCAGGGAGATCTCTGTGAGTTCAAGGCTAACCTAGTCTAAAAAGCAAGCTCTAGGACAGCCAGGGCTATGTACAGAGACACACACAAACTCTGTCTGTCTCTCTGTCTGTCTCTCTGTCTCTCTCTCTCTCTCTCTCTCTCTCTCTCTGTGTGTGTGTGTGTGGTGTGTGTGTGTGTGTGTGTGTGTGTGTGTACACATATATATCATATTTCTTTGCTGAGGATATGGGGGGATCAGAACTTCTACATTAGAAACATGCTAGGCAAGGGCAAAGATGCAGCTACTCAGGGGAGAATTAGAAGATTCAATGGGAAACCAGAGTAGAACAAAAGCAAGGGGCCAGGGCCTCCAGCCTCTGCATACTGAGTGACACAGCTGAGGCCTTTATTCTCAGCCCCTGGCTTTACAGGGCCTTGTTCTGTCTCTAAACTCAATGCAGAGCCCTGTAAAGTCAGCAGATCTTGCTTTAAAATCGGTGACTATCAACTGTGGGGCATGGTGGCACACACTTTTAATTCTAGCCCTGAGGAAGCAGAAACAGGTAGGTGTCTGTGAGTTCTGGACCAGTCTGGTCTACACAGAGAGACTGTCAAGAATGATAAGGAAAAAATGAAGAAGAGAAGGAAAGAAGGAAGGAACAAAGGAAGGGAGGGAGAGAGGAAAGAGGAAGAAAGGAAGGAAGGAAGGAAGGAAGGAAGGAAGGAAGGAAGGAAGGACATCTTCAATATTAAGCACAGCCTTTATGAGTGAACATATTTAAATGAAAAACTCACTATTTCTGATTTCTCGGTTGCTGTCTAGATGTTTCACCAAAAATGAATTCCCAGCTCAAAAACACTTTCAGAGTCACGTCTGCATCTGACACCTTTGTCTCTTCATTGCCTTGGTTTTTAATAATGGTTCTTAATGGTTCAAGAATTTTAGATTTTTCTGAGAAACTCACAGTCTAAGAAAACCAGACGAACATTTAATGGCTGTAACAAAACATGAAGGATGGTGCTAGAGCATTTGAGACAGATTTCAGAAATTATGTTAAAAATGGTTTCGGTGAGAAAAGTGGGGAAGGGGACCGTAGGCAGCAATGAGTGTGTGGGGCTGAAATACAGAAACAGCCCTGTTAGACAGCCTATCCTAAAAAGACTGCCATTTCCAAGACGTAAATAGTAGTGACATTTGGTAATAGAGCAAGAGTTTCTCTTATTTTCTGAACTCTAACAATACACAAGGTATTCACTAATGATTAGGAATTTCCACCTAACCAACTATTTTAGCTTCTACCAAACAAAATTTATAGTGCACCTTTAAGGAAAAGTTGAAAAATAGAGATCATGGAAGAATAGGGAAAAGATTGTGGAAGTCAGTCTCCCAGGCTCTGGGTCACAGTGTGACAAGAATACACTATTCCATCTGCAATCTCTGGGAGACTCGGGACCACAGCATTTTGCCCATGTGGCCAAAAGGCAAAATTTCCCTGCTTGCAAATGATGACAAACCAAATATTTAAACATCAAGCAGAATCCAAGGTCAAAGAAAACAGCTAATGTTTGGGCAAATCAATCACTTGAAACTTCTTCATCTGTGAAACAGAAAACTGCCTGTCTCTCAATACAGATCAACTCATATTGTTGCTACATGACCACACATGTTCAGTAGCCAAGCAAGAGGCTTAGTCATCCCCTATGTCCTATGTAATCCTTGAGCTGCATGGTGTGTAATTTACACACAGTGTGATCACGAAGTCTATGCGCACACACGGCATAGCTCCCAAGCCCATATGTTCATATGTGGGGGGCATCCATAAAAAGCGGGTCACGGACTCCTGTCCTCTTCGTCTCCCTCTTCCTCTCTCTCCATGCACAACCTTCCATAGGCCTACAGCACATTCCCCCGTTCCTTCTCCTGACAAACTCCTACAGTGGGTTCTGTCGTACCTCCTGGCTTTTCTCTCACAGTAAACAGCACCACTTAATGAATAACACAGCACCACATAAAACTAACACATGTAGGGAAGAATGTAGGACAGTGTTTGAGTTCGGGAAAATGACGATATAGGCCATATATATATTCATGTGTCTAATCGAGACACAGATGTTTGCTTGCTCCCCTTGATTTAGAAAGACCTTACAATTCCATTTACCATTTGTTTGCTCTGCAAACTATACAGCTAAAAGCTGTGAGTGCACAGAATTATGGTGTCAGAATGCCAACCTTTGAATTCTAAATAAGTAGGACTTTTTAACACAAGTTCCAAATGTGAACATTTCATATTGGCAGTTACTTCCAAATAAGCTATTTTTTAGAATGATTCTTCTACTCTGTTCAGAAACTATGCAGAGAAATCCCAACTTAGGGCTCTAAAACTCTAGCTACTGACCTGAAATCTAAGCGAAGGTTTCCTACTCTGTGTTTTTCCAGCCAGTTTCTAATTCCACCCCTGAAGAAAAGCAGGGCCTTCTCAGGAAAAAGCAGGTCTCAAGTTCTGCCCCACAGTGACTGTCATTCACTAAGGCTTTCTTTTAGATGGAACAAAGTCTCAAGAATGCAGCAGGTGTTTCTGAGACGTTCCCAGTCCCTACAACTTCCAGAACACTTCTCAGGATCCCCTAAGACCAGGCAAGTTTAGCCCAAAGCCAGACAGTCCTCCACTTACCCTCCTCGCATCCCTCCCACACGCCTTCCAGTAACCTAGGTTACACTCACGCCCTCCTCAGTTAGCTGCCCAATCATAAAGGTCTGACGTTCTGACTTCACAAAAACAGCTAAGAAGAGAAAGTGCCAAAATTTATTATGGGGTTCACTTTTGTGGCTGTTTCAATTGCTTCATTTACTGGTGAAAATGCCCTGGTGCAGCTGCAATAGGAAAAAACTGGAGGCGCATGGATCAAACCGATGTCGTAGCTCCACTTACGCAGTTAGCATCCTGGCACTGCTAGCCTGGGGGTATTTGGAAATTATAGAAAACTGGGAAAGGTAAGAGGGCCCGCACTCTACCCAGGAATTTCACAGGGAACCAACGAAGTGAATGGCCCCAGCGGAGGAGGGTTTCAAGGGGAGGTTTGAATAGTTGTCCACTGTTGGCCAACCTGCCTGTCACTCTTCACCAGTAGAAAGGGTCAGTGGGGAGATTAGTGATCACTCGCAGTTGGAACGACCAAACCCAGGAAACAGAATTGCTGAAAGTAGGAATGTGTGTGGAAACTAGAATCCGCCAGAATATTTGAGTTTTTGAAGATTTTGACTCCGAAAGGAGCCTGAGAAGATGTGATAGCACAGTAGTGGAGGGGACTGAGAAGATTAAAGGAAGAGTTTTGTTTTTGTTGTTTAAGATTAGAGACTTACTGAAGCATTTCCTCAAGATTAGCTCCTAAACAGCAAACCAAGATCAAAGATAAAAGCAAAGTAAACACACTGAAATGGCAAAGGCACTATGGAATTGGTCTTCTTCTTTTTATTTTATATTTGTATTTATTTGAGGAAAGGGAGAGGAGGGTTCTTTTGTCAGGCTTGGCCACACAGAGACCCTCCTTGACTCCCAGGTACTGGGACTAAAGGTGTGTGCTCCACACTCGTAACTGCTAGCGTCCAGTAGGAATCTAGACCCTTCTTCTGACCTCAGCAGGTACCCACACTCCACATCACATAATTCACAAGAGACACACCATACATAGATTTATTTAAAAGTAAATCTTTTTTTAAGTTGCTGACTAATTAACTGGAAGTACAAGCAGTATTAGTAATCTATGAAAAATGTAAGACAAAAATATTGACTTTTATAGAGTTTTAATATCAGAATCTAAACCAATGGTGTTCTCTTTTGTTTTTTCAAGGTTGAATACACGCTAAATCATGGTTTATTGCTGGAATCTTTATGATGTTGACGATACATGTGTCCTTCTGGGGTATTCTGCAACACTTGATGCATTACACACACCCAAACTTCAAAAAACCTGTATTATAGGTCAAATTTAATGTCATTTCTCTGATTACTGAGTACTTGACTGATCTTATTCATAAAGAGTGATATTAAGTATTTTTATGTATTGTACTTTCTGTAGGATTTTTTGGATGGTCCCAATACAGTCTTGACAGTGTAAGTGATGTCTTTATTGTATTGCATTAAGAATTCTTGGGCTGGAAGATGGCTCAGACGGTAAGGAGTACGTTGCTTCTTCTAGGGACCCGGATTCAATTCCCAAGCACCCACATGGCAGATTCACAAACTATAAACTCCAGTTCCCAGGGAACTCAATTTTCTGATCTCTGTAGCACCAGGCAATGAACATAGCCAACATATGCATACATGTTAGGCAAATACTCTACACAAAAATAATGAAGTAAATTAAACCTTTTTAAAAAAAAATCTTTTTACAACACTTTTTTTTTCGTGGTTTTTTTGAAACAGGGTTTTTCCATGTAGTCCTGTTTGGAACTAACTGTTAGGCCAGGCTGGCCTCCTATACTCAGAGACCCACCTGCCCTCTGTTTCCAGTAAGTGCTAGGATTAAAGGCGTGGGCACCACCACCTTCCTTCTCTTTTCTAACACTTAACTATGCTTAAATAAAGAATGGCTTAATAGCCAGGCAGTGGTGTTGTGCCACGCCTTAAATCCCAGCACTTGGGAGGAAGAGCCAGGTGGATCTCCTGTAGTCGGAGGCCAGCCCTGGTCTACAGAGAATCTCTCTTCTTTC
>NW_023411973.1:0-4404 GCF_903995425.1 Onychomys torridus | reverse complement strand
ATCTGCATAGGAGAATTGCCAATTACAAATTCAATATTCATTGGCTCAAGATAATTTTCCCAAAAAAGCCTTGGGTGGTGGTGGCGCACTGCCTTTAATCCCAGCACTCGGGAGGCAGACCGGCAGGCAGTTTCTGTGAGTTCCCAATGGCCAGCCTCGAGGTTACCCAAGTGAGTCCCAGGGAAAGGCGGCAAAGCTACACAGATAGACCTGTCTCGAAAAACCAAAAAAAGTTAATTTTCCTGAAACTCCTACACTCACACAAATCTGGTCTGTGATCATTCATGTGACATAATTAAAACATGATGAGAAAGTATAAAACAACTCTTGCTCCATAATCAAGTCTTTTTTTTAATAATAGTGACTCCAGCAGGTGATTGTCCTACGCTGCTTCCCCCTTCTAGTGTGCACAATAAATTATTTCTGCTATTTGTTCTGGACTATGAAGAAATGCTCCACATGTGAAACCTTTTCTGGTGACTGCATTAGATAGTCAACACCATGACTCAAATGGATAATTTTAAAACTCTGAGGTGGTACAGTCTTTTAATTTAAGAATTTTGAAGTTATAGCATAAAGAACAGTGAGATCATTGGCCTGGAGAGCAAGAGAATGGAATCAAGGACACCCGAGACAACATAAAAAAGCTTGTCTCCAAAACATTTTTCTAACAGGATAGAAATTCTGCTGTCCTATAATTAATACTGACTTCCCAGGGAGAAATCACACTTAGGATATTAATAAAGAAAAATACCTTTAATGATAGTATGCATCCATCTCTGGCAAATGATTAAATAGGAGACAGCCTTGACACATTTTGCATTCACCATGTGCATTCATCCATGTGTCTTTTAGCTTCATGCTCCAGGTTTCACTTTGAACAATGTAAATAGAGACAGCAACTTGCAGGTCTAGCCATTTGGGCAGATGGGTGAGTTAGAGAGCAAAAATTTTCCCAGATGGTTTCTTAAACATACCAAACACCTGGGACAGCAGGTCATTCTTTAGTGCTGGGTTAAAGCTGACAGGGGCTGAGAATGATGGGAAAAGTGGAAGGTAGTAAAGATAAGAGCTGGGTTGGGGAGTTCTTGTACAAGCTACATTGTATGTCATGTAAGCTTCTTAAGGAAAACAGCATCTTGTATACTACTTCTAGGAGGTAAGTGGAAGGGGATGGATGACTTCTGTTAAGTCAGCAGAAGCCATCATACAAAAGGAGAGACTCAGGAGAAGGCTAATCAAACAGTGCCATAAAGGGGAACATGGGGCATCTCTAGAACCTTACTGAGGAAGCCCACCAGTTGTCTTGGGACTGATAACCACAGCTCCATGTCGGACTGAAGCCACTCCACCATAAAAGATCTGGTTCCAGAACATAAGCAGTTCACCCAAACATATCTTAGGGAAGGAGCGCTGTTTTATTGTCAATACATCAGGCCCTTAGGGTAAGCTCCCATGGCCTATGCCCCATGATATTGCTAGCTCTCCCAAGAATATCCCTCCTCCTTAATGGTGGGCCTAAAAGAAAGCCTTGCTGATCAGGCCACTCTTTAACACAACAGCATTTTTCTTTTTCAAATCAATGTCACCTGGTGTCATATTGCCCATCTGGCAGAACAATGCTTTTCTCAAGAAAACTGGAACATTGTGGCACTCCAGGCCTTAAGGTTGGATTTGACCCTATAATGCCTCAATAAGCAGCTTGTGAAAATTTAATTCTTTGATATGTTTGGGCCTAGTGGCTTGTTATATACCTGTAGTGGCTCCTTTGTGATATTTTGGAGCCCAATGTCTAGACGGACAATCCTGATGAATGTAAGAATATCCTACCCTTCTAAACTCTAACACACCTGGTTAGCATGTACTTATTGTTGGGGTGTATTAGAGGCAGTCTGCCCTCCTCTAAATTCTATTTTGTGAGAATTACCATCTCCTAAGCATTAGTAAATCGTTTTAATCACCAGTTCTATTCATGTACATCACACCTTAGTGGGAGTGCTACCCAATGAATGAGATGCCTTTCATAACCCCCACAAAATTAACTACAAATGGATCTTACATGTAAAAATTAAATGTGAAACACTGAAGCGCTCTACAGTAATAGAAGGTATTCTCCAAGTTTGGCATCCTGATTTTCCATGTTTGAAGTCCTAAAAAAAAATTTTTTTTTGAAACAGGGTTTCTCTGTGTAGTACTGGTGCCTGTCCTGGATCTCACTCTGTTACCAGGCTAGCATCAAACTCGCAGAGATCCATCTGGCTCTGTCTCCCAAGTACTGGGATTAAAAGCTTGTTCCACCACCACTGCTCAGCTTCAAAGAGGTTTTTAAGCACAGCTCTCTACTTTCAGATCTGTGAGCAGACACTGCCCATAGAGCAGTGATTCAGAGGGTCTAGGGAGTTTCAAGTACCACATGGGACCTAAGATGACCGAGTTTCTACAGGCAGGTTCCCACCCAGATCCTGAGAGAGGACCAAACACAGTGGATTCTACACCTCATCATCTGCTTCAACCTATCTGGAGACAGAATCAATTCACTCACCTTGTCATGGTTTCCTAGGTCAGCCATGCTCTCTGCTCAACTCCCTGCAGCAGGGCTCACAGCACACCACACAAAGCCAATAGCACCAGGTCCTCTTGAAATCCAAGTCTGAAACCTATGGCAGAAGGAAGAACCCTGCACCACTTTTGACTGGCAGGTCACCTGGAGGACCTGATTGGCTAGTGACACTTGAGTGACAAGAGCACATCCCATAGGGTTACAATGTGCTTAAAAACAGAGCACAATGGTTCCTGTCTCTCCCTTCCACACCAGGCAAAGACTTTTTCTAGATCAGCAGAAATATGCATTTCAATAGCACTTGCCCCAGGCTGCAAAGCAGACCTGCTCTCTCCCTGCTTTACATAGGCACTTCCTCTTCTTCCTCCTGGAAACAATGTGGCTAACTAGATTGTCCAGCCCACTATACTATGTGGGGTGGAGTGATTCACTGCCACAAAGGAAGAAAGGTGCCCAGAATATCAACAACTGCAGAGATATTTAAAGACACACAAGGAGAGCATTTGTTGTGTGACTTGACACTGACATCAGGTGAACTGAAGGTATTTTTTACTTGGATGTCACAGGGACTGCAGACAAACAGCAAAAAAAAAAAAAAAAGCAGAAACTAGATCACAAACAAGATAATAGATCTTTCTCCCATCAGAAAGCTGGATGATGGTTTCATTTCTTAAGCAGTTTTATTCCTGAAATTCAGAGCAAAGTTTTGACAAATTAAATAATAATAAAGAATAGTTTTCATGGTAAGTTGAATACTTAGAAAGTAATGGAGCTAGGAAGAATGCATTTATGAACTCCATTGTTAGCCAGTATATCTTCCACAATAGACAGGTGAAAAGAAAACAAAAACACAACAGTATAATTCAAGCTTCTCTACATGATCAGGACTGGTAGAATGAATCTCTCCATTTATGTAGACAGTGGATTTCATAGAATGTCTTATAAGCATGCAGGATGGGAAGAAAAAGGGAATAATCACTAGCCATCTTGAGAGATGCTTCCCCCTCACCTCCTCCAAGGTATTTGCTGACCAGCAGTTTTAGAAGTGACCAGAAGTTGAACTTTTAAGGCTGGGACAATAAATCTATGTATCCTGGACTTGGCAAAACAAGATATATGGAGCAGTAGGCTCAATTGATCAGAAGTTGAACTCAGGGAAGAGTAGGACAGGAACAATAAATCTGAATGTAATGTATATATCCTGGGTTCAACAAAAGCAAGACATAGGTAGTAAAAATTTATGACTCTGTAATACCGTGAATCCTGTTAGCCATCAGTAACCTCATGCTTATAGTTCAGCCAGTAACTTCAAAGAACTACCTCATCCCTACCCCCCTCATCCAATCCCAAGCTGCATGTAAGCTTTTTCCTGTATAAACCCCTTAACTTGAGTGCTGGGGGTCACTCTCCTCCAGCCTGCTTCTGTGGGATGATGAATATGACCAAGCTTGCTTATTTTGCTATTCAACACTTCTGTGTGCTTGCAACAGATATGGCACTGTAGTGGTCTTGCTTGGGAGTCTTGGCACCTGGGAACAACAGAGATCATTTTAAACATTCCCTTTCAGTGTCTGTCTCAGGGCTGGGACATCATTGCAGGAGGATTCCATTTTTAAGCTTCATTTTATTTTATATTTATAGATGTTTGCCTCCAGGTGTTTGTACAGAGTACTTGAAAGGCCAGAAGAGAGTTACAGGACATGGTTAGGTAAAATGGAACCTGTGGGGCCTGTGGATACAAACTGTTTGCCTGCTTTTAACTCTTAAGCTATCTCCATAGGCATTTTCTTTATTTAAAATTTATTTTACTACATTATAATTAATATGTATCAAATCATTTCCAC
>NW_023411972.1:0-5509 GCF_903995425.1 Onychomys torridus | reverse complement strand
TAAGAGCTTCCTACTGTGGGGTGCTCAAGAGCCCTGTAAATTTTTATGTTTTCCCTCACCTGTAACCTGTGCTCTTTGAACACTTCTGGTCATCTCTACTGTGGACCATCTGACCCCTGTTGAGATCCTCATTGACGTAATCTAAGTGCTGTGCTCTTCTTAGTATATTTCAGCTTTGAGGCTTTATAGTGTTGAAGGAGAAAAGACAACTCAGTCAGGGAGTAGAGTTAACGTAGCTCACGTCTGAGCTGATGCCAGTGAAAATGGCATGGATTGGATCCAACTACTGTGGTGGGGTAGAGGGATAAGCAATTTGCTGTTGTAACAGGGAGAAGAGGCAATTCCTTCACCACCTGTACAGCCCAGCTCCTGTATCAGGGCAAATGTTCTCAGTCTTGTATCATCTCTGGATATTATAAATTCAGTCATTGCAGCTTCCTCTGTGGCTTTTCTGGTAAATCTCCTTGGGTTTTCCCGGTTGTTCTTGGGTGGCTGCTCATCCATGTGTAAAGTCCTCCATGTGGACTTGTATAGTGTTTCTGTGTGTTTGCTCCAGACCTCCCCTAGGAGAAAGCACTTTCAGGATTTGTGGGCACATGTGAGCAATAGCCTTTTCAGTCTTAAAATGAGGCACAGAGCTCGTGACAGGCAGCCAACTTCATTTGATTTTGCATCAACTCTGGTTTGCAGTCTATGATTTTTCTAGAATAAATTCCACAGCAATCAACCCATTTACTGGAGCTGTTAACACTTCGAAGGTATTTAAATCACAAATTACCTCTGCTGTGCTTAGGTGATCATTGACAGGAACTGGGATGTGTGGACTCCTGAGGCTCCAGAACTCAGCAGGTTAAGTCCTAGTCCTTCACAACACACATGTGCACACGTATATATGTATATAAACATACACATGTGTGTACATATGAATACACATATTCATGATCTATATAGGACTTGTTTACTATATTTCATGCCATGGAAATAAATTATTTTAGTTATATTCTAATATAGGTCTATGGAAGGATAATTCTCTTAAAATTCATGATACAAAATTATTTTCATGTACTAATAACCACTGATGGCAGAAGAAACTAACCTCACAGGAACAGCGATAAATGTGGATGTGGGGTGTTGCTGTTGCTCCACATGACTCTCTCTGCCTTTTTTTTCAAATATCTGTTTTTATTTCTTAATGTGTGTATGTGTGTGGTATATGACAGATTGTGCCAGCAGAGGTTAGAAGAGGGCGTCAGACCCCTGGAGCTGGAGCTTCTAGTAGCTGCTGATGTAGTTCTTGGAACAGATCTCTGATCTATGCAAAAGCAGTGAGTGCTCCTACCCAGAGTCACCTCCCAGCCCCTCCATCGTCCCCTCTTACTCTCCTGTGCTGTCTGCCTTCCCACTATATTAGTCATCTTCTGCTGACTTCGACGAAATACCCAACAGAAGCATTTAAGAGAGGAGAGGTTTGTTTTGGCTCACAGTTCAAGGAACACAGTCCATCACGCCCCATTGTGGACCCTGGAGTGTGAGGAAGCTGGTCATGTTGGGCAGGTGTTTCAGGAAGAAAGCATTCTGGCCCAAAGTGGGACCAGGCTATACACTTCAAGACTCACCCAGCATGTCCCACGTTTCCAAGGACTAGCCAGAGTCAACACACAACCCTGTGGGAGTGAGGGACACTTGGTATGCAAACCACAGTCCCAACTGCATGGAGAACCATGGCAGCTGGATGTGTCATTACACATTTCCTCTTCCACCAGGACTCTGAAGTCACCTTTCCTGGAAGGACACAGCATGGCTCACAGGAAGCTCATGGAATTCCCAGATGTTCCCAGAGCATTGCTGGTTTGGTGAAGGTCTGTTTCACAGCTAGGTAATTCAAGCATGCCACTCCTTATGAGAGTCAGGATGACCTCCCAGGACTCCGAGTTTTATCTGGTGCTTCCTCCAGTGCTGCTCCACATAAATCCCATGAAAAAAATAGAGAAAAGGGTTTTGTAGTCTAGCAGAACTATTAGTGTGTCTTTTTACATTTGTGTGTGCACGCAAGTGTATTGTGTGTGTGTGTGCGTGTGTGTGCATGTATATGCATGCATGTGTGTGTGCATGCATGCCTGTGCATGTGTGTATGTGTGTGCACACACGCGTGTGTCTGTATGTGTGGTGCATGTGTGTATGTGTGCACGCATATGTGTGTGTGCATGCAGGTTCATCTATGCATGTATGGCTGTGTGCATGGTGTGTGTGTGTGTGTGTGTGTGTGTGTGTGTGTGTGTGCCACTCTGTAAATGTGAATGTCAGAGGATAACTTGCAGGAATCCATTCTCTCCTCCTAACGTGTGAATGCAGAGAATTGAACTTCTGTTGTCACCCTTGGAAGTAAATGCTGTCATCTGCTGAGCCATTCCATAAGCCATGGCTGTGCACTTCCTCTTCTTCCTCCCCCACCCTTTAGCAATATGGGTAAAATTAAGAGAGTTAAATGAAGAAATTCAAGGTGGAATTGGACACAAGTTATTTGATTAGTGAAGTAAGATACTGGCCTTTTCATGATCAACATTTTAAAGAAAGTCCTGCATGTAGAAAATGGTGAATATTTGATAGTAACAACCGACTGGCCACTGAATCCTCAACTGCTTACCATATTTGTTTCAATGGGTGTGGTGGCTCACATCTTTAATCCCACCACCAGAAGGCACAGGCAAGTAGCCAGCCTGATCTACACAAGTACCAGACCAAGCCTACAGAGAGAGAGTCTGTCTTTAAAAAAGAAAAAAAAAAGGAGCTGGGAAGTGGTGGCGCACACCTTTAATCCCAGCACTCAGGAGGCAGAGCCAGGCAGATCTCTGTGAGTTTGAGGCCAGCCTGAGCTACCAAGTGAGCTCCAGGAAAAGGCGCAAAGCTACACAGGGAAACCCTGTCTCGAAAAACCAAAAAAAAAAAAAAAAAAAAAAAAAGAAAAAAGGAAGAGGAGAAATAAGAAGGAAAGAAAAGAAGGAATGAAAGAATAAAGGAGATTGCTGTTCCTAGGCATTTCCATGTCTGGCGTTTATCGCTGCCCTGACATAGATAGCTTCAGTGGAAGAAAGTCCCCAGAGTTTTTGCCCCAGCAGCCACCCTACTGACCGAAACTTTCATGTTTGAGTCTTAATGTGCATTTTCAGGGAGGTTGGTTTTTTTCTCTAATGACCCAGGGCCTTGCTGTGCAGCATAGTCATGTCCTGAACAGGCAATCCCCCTGCCTTAGCCTCCCCAGCACCAGGATTGCAAATGTGCACTATCTATACAATCTGGAGAGTGACCTCCAGTAGACTGGCTTTCAGTTTTGAATGATCAAAAACAGTAGAATAAATAGGATATCAGGTAGAAGCCGCGGACAACAGAGCATCCTCAGCTGGGTGGACAGCAAGCAGAGATGATTGGAGTGGCTAATGGAGAGAGCAAACAAAAGATGACATCATCATCTTGGCAATTTACAAACATTCAGCTGAAATTTACTGGGGAAGCCCCAGCGGGGCCCCAGGGAGGCAGCCAGCTGGATCAGGAGTCCTGGGTGGAGCAGAGCACACTTTAGGTGAGGCTCCCAGGGAAAGAACAAGCAGCAAACCGCAGATAGATAGCATCATTACAGGAGGCACCTAATCTCCCAGAGAAATGACGGGGTCATGCTGAAGTTCCCCACTAGGAGTTCCTGGAAGAGCACCTTCCACAGAAGAGCTTCGAGTCTTTTTTTCCACTGTTTCACTATAGGCATTTTTAAGATTTATTTTATTTTCACTCCTGTAGTGAGTAGTGGGGTGGGAAGAGGGACAGAGAGACAGAGTATCTGTATTATGTGTGTGCTCTCCTATGTGAGACAGTGTGTGTGTGTGTGTGTATGTGTGTGTGTGTGTAGATGCCCTGTGTAGATGCCCAGGAAGGCCAAAAGAGGGTGACAGGTCCGCTGGGCCTGGAGTTACAAGTGGTTGTAGGCCACTTGACATGGTTACTAGGAACCAAACTCTTGTCCCCTGACTGAGCAGCAAGTGGGTTTAAACCACTGAGCTGTCTCTCCAGCCACACTGTAGGTATTATTATGTCACAGGACAAACACCAGTGACCTCCATTGGAAATAGTTTACTTTCTCAGTGGCACAGTACTTTTACTCCTGAATTATTTGCTGTTTTTCTTGTTCCCTTCTTAGAGAGCCAGGGGTCAATCTCACTCAGCACAGGGGTTTTGGATGACATTGACATAAACATTCTTAGGTCTCATGTGGTAAGGACCAAGTCTGCTCCCAAAGCCACTTCTTAGTGTGCCCAAACAGCACCTGACAATTTATAACCTAGATAATGTACTTAGACCAGCTTCCAGACTTTTTATAAGTAAAATCTAAATAGCATTGAATACATATTTAGCAAATTCAAATATCAGATCTGAGCAATCTGGTGTACACCTGAAATCCCAGCACTTGGGAGACTGGACCAAGAAGATGGCAAATTCAAAGTCAGCCTAGCTACACAGTATATTCCCATCCCCTGTGGACTACACAGTAAGAGTGGATAAGTAAATAAGAAAATTCAAATGTTGACAATTTCAAATGTCCCCAAAGTAATTCTTTCTCTTCCTGGCTTAGCATCTCCAGCTGTGTTATTGAAAATCATTCACATCACCTCTCAAGAGCTCAGTCCTCAACTGTGCAAGATGAGCCAGTGGAGAGCAGAAGGCTCCTTGGAGATCGCTTTGTAGCTCTTGCATTCTATTGGTTTTTCCACCTTGTTGCTTGGGAGATTGAAGGACCTTCAGTTTCAAAAGGCCGCTGCCTACATTCCCAAGATATTCTGATTTTATTTTATTTATTTATTCTGTTTGGGAGTCTGGGTTTCACTTGACCCTTGTTTCCCTCAAATTCCTTCTGTAGCTGAAAATGACCTTGAATTCCCCATTACACTTCCAAATGCTAGAGTATAGGCCAGCAGTGCCACACCCAGTTTGATAAGCGATTCTGAAGCTTAAAGATCAAGACAGGGTAAGAAAGAGAAGCCCAAAGTAGCTGGAATCTAAGCTCCCTCTCCTCCCCCCCACACTCCCACCCCTAGCATATGAGCTTGGAGGTGGGTCTGAGGACACTAGAATAGCCATGTGGATGAGTCTAATGACTTGTTACGTGAGTTCGGAGGGAGAGTGAGCAGGTGATGGTCTATTTCTATTAGAGCATGTACATTGTATTCCTCCACCTGTGTACAGACATATTAGTTAAATAATAGTTATTTGAGGAAATCGATAGACAAGAGATCCAAAGCCTTGAGATTCACTTTACTCTGTTTATGTTCATTTGTTATAAGAAGAGCAAATTCAGTCTTTTTGAAAATGTTTTAAATAATCTTAAAATCCTTTGGTTTTACCTGGCTGTGGTGGCACAGGCCCATAATCTCAGCTATTCAGGAAGCTGAGGAAGGAGGATTGGAAATTCAAGGCCTATCTGGGCCACAGACCAAGTTTAAGCCCATTCTCATTGAAGTTGTGA
>NW_023411971.1:0-6153 GCF_903995425.1 Onychomys torridus | reverse complement strand
TTTTAGCTTTCTCTTGCTCTGTCCACTGAGGAATGTCTCAGTATGGATCTTCTGTTCAGCTCCCCCTTGCTCAATCCACCATGGGACATCACAAAAAGGTTCTTCTTTGCACCAGTGAATGAAGATCTTCACACCCAAAACTCTTTTGAGAAAGACATTTATTGGGGAAGGAAGTCCAGGAGAGTAGCTACCTCTACCAGGGTAGAGGACAGCTCACAACTGTCCAGGCAGGGTGGTTTACATAGGATGTCCTGGGGGTTGGAGTCAACCTGTGATTGGTTAGTTTTTGTCAGCCCAGGGAATGTCCAGTTTTGTGGGCAAGGAGGGACAGAGATGGCCCTGATTTCAGGGCCAAATTATATTTCTTTCACTGTCCTTTCTTGGTATTCTGACACCATCTCTAAGGCCAGGACACATTTCTTTCACTGACTCTGGTTCTAGGGACCAAGAGTTTTATTTTGTCACTAGTTTCAGCATCAGGACACATTTCATTGGTTCTGGGTTCCGGGATAAAGTAAAGTGTTCAATTCTCTGGCTCAGGTCCCAATTGCAGGCTGCGTTTCTTTCCCTAGTCCTGGGCCCTGGGGCCAGGATTCTACTATCCCGCTATGTGATTGGTTGGTTTGACAAGTCAGTTGTCGAGGGGCAGAGATGGTTCTGATCTGAGCCAAAATTTGTGTGCTCTCACTGGTCTTAATTTGAACCATCTTATCCCTTAATTCTGGGCTTTCGGGTTAGGGTGGGTTTCTTTAGCCAGCCCCTTTTACCTACATCTAGTGTGTCCTTGAACACAGAGAGACCCTATCTGCCAAGTTATCAGATTATGGGCATGAGATACCTCTGCCTGACTTGTGTTAATGACTTGTCATTTACTCTGCTCTCTAAGCAAACTTTATTTACTAACATACAGATAAAATATCACTACATTTCAGCACAAATAAAATATCACACCAAGAGAAAAGAAACACTAACAAAGAGTAAAGCCCCACCAAACTATAACCAAATAAATATCCCCATCAAAAGATGTGCGGAGTCTCTAATATTGACCAACAACTCCTGAATGTGAGGCCTATCTTATGGTTGTTGATATACACACTGTCACTCCATAGAAGAAAAATGCATTTCCCTATCAAAACAGGTTAAAAAGAGTTCAAAGTTTAATGTTTATGTTACTAGAAAGGTCTTCATCCATCCATCCATCCATCCATCCATCCATTCATTCATTCATTTATTCATTCATTCCCTCATCCATCATCTACATAAAACTATATGAAGTATAATGAGATTAAACCAAACTGTCATATCAAAGTTGAAGAAGACAAACTTAAAAAAAGGAAAAGAGCCCCAGAAATGGCATAAAAATCAGAGACCCACTGGTTTTCAAATTTAGAAATGTAATAAAAACAGTGAACTGTAAGCTACAACACAAGCAAGGAGACCTGGTGCAGCCCTGTGCAAGCCCTGTGTATGCTGGTTTAGTAACTGTGAGTTCATATGGACTTTGATCATGTATGATTAGAGATATATTTTTTTCTTCTCGATCCTTGCTGGGTATTACATGCTTTCTTCCTTCTCAAACATGTGGTTACCTGAGCTCTGAGGGGCGGAATTTGATGGAGATAATCCATTTAGGGCTGAGTGTTACCATGTCTCTCATTCTTTGCATAATATAAGGGGGTCATATTGATATTTTTTACAGTCTGCAGCAGGATCAAGCTTCTTTGATGATAGCTGAATAAGGCCCTATCTATGAGTATAACAGAGTATCACTAAGAGCTATTTTAAATGTATATATATATATATATATATATATATATATATATATTCTTCATATCTATAATTATCTTTATGTACAAAATGTAAAATAAAGTATAAGAGAAAATTTTATATGAATTTTTATTTAATCTAATTAATATATATTGTACAATAAGGGAGAAAATACATATTGTTTCTTTATTAATCCATTATTATTTGCCTTTACTATAGATTCCTAGGCAATCTAATCTCAGGTTCTTAGTCACCCAGACAGTGTTGAATATGGATTTTATATTGGGGAGTGGGCCTTCAGTCAAATCTCTTAAAAGATGGTGACTCCCACAAGCATTGTGCATTCATTACACTAGCATATCTTACAGGTAGTACACCATCATAGATATAGGGTACTTGGCTAACTTGTTTACATTTCTCTTTTGGTAGCATGCAGAGTAAGTTTTGGTACAAAAGATGCTAGAAAGTAAGGTAAATGTTCTTCATAGGCACCAGTTTGACATTTTTTTGTTGATGTTGTTGTTTTCCGAGACAGTTTTTCTGTGTAGCCCAGACTGGCCTCAGACTCACAGAGATCCTCCTACCTCTGCCTCCTGAGTGCTGGGATTAAAGGCGTATGCCTCCACCACCTGGCCCAGTTTGACATCTTAATACTCTATGAGTTGTATTGATATTGTCTTCAGGAATGAGACCTTGTTATCAGTTTAAGGAGAAGAAACTTGTCTTGGCTATTGCCTGGATTGTTTGGGGATTCCCAGGGCACTTCTTGTACCAAGAACCCAATTAGATATAGCCAAATCCTATTCTGCAATCTTCATTTGGGACAAGAGATGGTCAGTTGAGTGTCACTTCCCTTTATATGACAACTTCCTTTAGATCACCTACATATGCATGTTTGTTTGTGTGTGTGTGTGTGTGTGTGTGTGTGTGTGTGTGTGTGTGTGTGTGAGAGAGAGAGAGAGAGAGAGAGAGAGAGAGAGAGAGAGAGAGAGAGAGTATGTGTGTGTGATGGGACTTTTTATTGTTTCCATACTCATACTATCCCTCAAATACCCCTTAATTTTAGTTGTCTCTCCATGTGTTCTCTCTCACAACTCCTTCTTCTTTCCCACTCTTTACATTGTCCTCCATTCCAGCTTCCTGTACCAAAAAATATATACTGTAGGGAAAAAGAATCATCAATTTTAGATCTGTTTATCTATGCTAGAAAAGTATAATGCATATTTCTTAAAGACTATGTAGTTAAGTAAGTAACCATTTATCTTTCTCAAATGATACTTAAGTATTCATTCCTATTAGTAAGAAAAAAGTTATGAATGCTGGTAAATATGAAGTTGGTATGCATTTCCAACTTTGATGTAAATATGTCAAAAGTGAAAAGAAGGAACATAAAAAAGTAAAGTGTTTTGTAAACTCCTGTGTAGCATGAATCTTTAAAGGGCTTATTAATGAAATCAAACCTGAAGCCAGGTATTTGGGTAAACACTGGATGATCAGAGAAGCAAAAGAAGCCACAGCCACCTCACCTCACCAATTCTTCAGCTGATCCTGTTTCCTCAGACTGGAAGCCTCTGAGTCCTCATCCATATGGATCACAGCTGCACTGCTGCTCAAAAGCCGAAAAGCATAACAGACTCTTGTTTCTGGTTTTCATGCCTTTTGTAACTTTCTGATTCCTGCCATCACTTCCTGGGATTAAAGGCATGTGTCACCAAGCCTGGCTGTTTCCAGTGTGACATTGAACTCACAGAGATCTGGATGGATCTCTGCCTCCAGAATGCTTAGATTAGAGGTGTATGTGCCACCATTTTCTAGCCTCTAAATCCCTCTAGTGGCTCTTCTCTTCTCTGACCCAGATAAATTTATTAGGACCAATATATTGGGGAATACAATATCACCTGAAGCAAATATTTATGCTATTATTGCATAAAAGTGCTTACTGAAATGTTATATCTATAATGATATTGTTATAGATATATAGTGGACAAACTGCTAAAATTCTAATTTCAAGTATATATTTGTATGATATATGAGGATTTATGATGCTATTAACATAAGAAATGTATATATATTTGCTATAATCCACATTAATATAACAAGTAAATCATAATTTCAGTAATTGAAAGAGAAAATTCTCTGCTGTATACCTATTGAAAGAGATATTTTGACACATTGGGGAATAGCCAACAGGCATATATTTATCATATGGGTCACCAAGATTGCTCAGCCAGTTAATCCTTCTCATAATTTTGACAAGCTGAGTTTGATCCTAGCATTCAAATCAAGCGTAGAGGACAATATTCTTTTATTGTTATACACTGACCTACACTTGAGAGACAGTGCATGAATGTGTGGGGAAAATCAAACAAAAATAATGAATGGGATAGAAAGTTAAAAAATGCAATTGTATCTGATCACAATCCAAGCCAACCATTACTGTGGAACATGCCTTTTGTACACTGATTTAATAAAAATGCTGATTGGCCAGTTAGCCAGGCAGGAAGTATAGGTGGGATAAGCAGACAGAGAATTCTGGGAAGAGGAAGGCTGGGGTAGGCGAAATGCCAACTCAACTCTCCAGGAAGCAGCATGTAATGTGCACACCAGTACTGCCACAGAACCCGTGGGTGACAGATACATTAACAAAAATGGTCTGTGTTTAAGTCTAAGAGCTAGTCAGTAGTAAGACCTGAGCTAATGGCCAAGCAGTTTTATTTAATATAAGCTCTGTGTGGGTTACTTAGATTGAGTGGCTGCCAGAATGGTTGGGACAGAAGAAGTTTCCAACTACACACCATGTGCCTAGAAATTAGTTACCTTAATTAAAGCCCCTATGTTTATGCATGTCCATATCTAACAAGTAATTATATGTACCATTTAAAGAACTGTAACAGTATGAAAATGAGTCCAATTAAATCTGGAACCATACAAAAGCTAACATAATTACCCAATACACTAGTCCACAACTTAGGGAATTTTATAGTCATGATAATGATGAATATTCTTATGGGTATAAAAAATTAACAAAAGCAATTAGAGAGAGGGGGAAGAGGAAGAAACAGAGAGTGAGATGTGCCGATCCATATATTTGTAAGTGCAGAAGGTATTATGCCAATGAACACAATATTAAAACATGGCCTAGTTAATTATTGATATACCATAGATTATTAAATCTCTCAGTCCTCACTAAAGAAAATCCTTTTTGAAGTTGATGGCAATTCAAACAGAAACCTACAAGTGATCAAGTTGCAGACAATATGAGACTGTGAGGTCACACCATAAATGGGACACACAATATATTCATCCCCACTAAACATAGAGATCTTTGATGACTGTCTATAGAAAGAGTGAAAAAGCCAGAGTGTGTGAATAGACTGAGGGAAACATTGTTTTCCAAACACCACAGGGCAAGTGAACATATGAAGTTACAGTGATTGTGACAGTATTCACAAGACCTGTGGTTGCTTAGGTGAGAAAAAAATCTCGCATGGCACTGAGAAGTAGACACAAAATCCCAATTTTTTATTTTATTTTTTCTCATAGAATATATCCTGATTATAATCCTCCCCGCTCTACTCCTTCCATTTCCTCTGGCATCTCTGCCTTTCTATATCCACTGCCTTTCTGTCTCTCATAAGGAATGAATGGGTTTCTCAGAGAAAACAACCAAACATGACAACCTTAAACATAGTTAGATGAAGCAAAAATAAAATATCCAAGTTCAACATAGAGCAATTGCCTTGTTTTGTTCTGGATTTTCATGGAGTCAATATGATTTTCTCTCTATTTAAGTTCATGTTGGTGATGGGATGGTGGTAAACTGCCTTTATTATGCCGAGGTATATCTCTTGTATCTCTAATTTCTCCTGTAATTCTATCATAAAGAGAATTTTGAATTTTGTCGAAGGCCTTTTCTGCATTCAGTGAGACAATCCTGTAGATTTTTTTCCTTTCATTTTGCTGATATGGTGGATTACATTTACTGATTTTCACCTGTTGAAGCATCCTTGCATTTCTACAATGAAGCATAGTTAATAATCGTGAATGGTCATTTTGATATGTACTTGGATCCATCTGTTTGGAATATATTGAGAAAATATTTGTCTATGTTCATGAGGGAAATTGGCCTGTAATTCTTTTTTACTTGCTATGTGCTTATTTCATCAGGACAATGAATTGGACAATGTTTCTTTCTTTACATTTTGAGAAATAATATGAGGTATATTTATGTTAGGTCTTTGAAATTTGGGTAAAATTCTGCACTGAAACCATCTGATCCTGGGGTGTTTTTCTTTTTCTTTTTGGTTGTGAGAGCTCAAATGATTGCTTCTATTACAGAAGGAGCTATTGGTCTGTTTCAGTTTGTCTGATCTTGATATAACTTTA
>NW_023411970.1:0-20280 GCF_903995425.1 Onychomys torridus | reverse complement strand
GAGTTGGCTCTTTCCTCAAGAGAAAAACCTGGTGAGCATTTGTCACTGGTCAACAGATGTTGGTTCCTCCTCCAGAACTTAGGCAAGCATCACATCCAGTCCTCTTGACTGACATAGTTAAAATATTCCTGAGACCCAAGCACCTTGATGGAATGGGAGTTCCAGCCATGTCTGTATCTTGCTGCTCAACCACACACACTAAGGGCTTACTTCAGAGTGATGCTACCTGGTAGAAATGGGAGAAAGTTCATCAATGTAATGCCATCAGGTGATGTGTAGAGCTGGCAGTAGGCTGCTCCAGAGTGCCCAGAGTCCTGCAGGGCTAAAGGAGCCATGGAAACCCACCTCTCTTGTTCACCACGCTATTCTTCCTCTCCATGCCTGCTACACTCCAGATGAGGAATGATCTCCTCGGTAGAGGTGTTCTGACTCCTTGCATTTTGTCATTTTGCTTAAAGGGTGTCTTAATTCTAAACCTGCCCTCTAACCACTAAGATCACTTGCCAGATGCTGTAGGAATGGCTGAGTCTATCAGCTGGACAGCAAAACAGTGCACAATTTGGAGAGCCATGCTCATTCACCCAGGATATTTTTAGCAGCTCCTTCTGCAGTAGGTGCACTATGATTGCCAGGATTCCCTGATCCCAGATACACATCATGGTGGAATACTGCTCTGGTTGCTGTTTTTTGTTGTCCTTGTTGTTTGTTTTTCATTCTTAGCCTAGAGCACATGTCAGGCTCCCCCAGGGAAGATGTTGATGGAGAATCTGTGTATGAAGGCTGTAAACCAATCCATAGGTGATCTGGGCTGCAGCTGGGGCAGATGGGTGGGTTGAGGCAGGAGGGAGTTTCCTGCTGTAGTGTACATTTGAGGAGCAAATGAGGGAAGAGACCCAATGGACGTGCAGTATTGGTAGGCAATTAAACTCAAGAGTCCCATCCTGTGTGTCTATCCAGGCAGGCTCTTTAGGCACCAGAGTGACTTCACCAGAATTGTGCTCCTGGATCATCGCTATGCCCGCCCTGCTGTTCTGGTTAAGCTGCCAGCATGGATCTGAGACCTTGTGGAGGTCAAAGCTACCTTTGGCCCTGCCTTTTCTGCCATTTGGAAGTTTGGTTTGCTCCCTGTGTCCCAGGCTTCCCATGCTATAGATGGGGCTTCTCATGGCTTTTCTCTCCCTGCAGTTTCATTGAGAAAAGTCACACCCCAGTCTGGTGTAGGATCCTCTTTTATTCTCTCTGCTTTACTTGACCTTTGTGTTTGGCCTAAGATGGTCAATAGCATTTGCAGACTCTGAAGTCTACACCAGCCTTCCAGAAGCAATGGATTCCAGTGATGTGACTAACATAGAAAAGCCACCAGGACAAACTCAGTTCACCCGGAAGGAACATGGCCTGGGGCACCTCATTCCCTGAGACCGATTTTCCCCACAGCACCTAGGCTCAAGTTCATCTTTCTCTTGGCTTCAGAAGGCTGTGTAGACATTAGCTCCCTGCCCTTTTGTGAGGCAAGGCCTACCCTGGCAGTATTCTTTCTAGAGACAGAGAGCTGTTCTTGGCCTTTATATCAAGTCTCAGTCTCAGATGTTCCTTTTCAGGAACCAGCTTTTCATTGGGCCTTCACATTCAGACTTTATTGACTGTGTCTCTAGGAACATGTGGTTCTATCTTACTTGGCTTCTGCTCCTTCTTCTAGCCAGGGTATCTCTATTCTTCAGCCACCTTAGAAGAGGCCAATACCACCACAACTACCATGGCATGGGCAGCAATGCCAAGAGAATCATTAGACTCTCCATGTGACTATTTTAGAGTCCCTCTGTGTGATACCAGGACATCTATGGCTATGGAGAAATATCCCTTGCTCTGCAATAGTGACACCAACTCTCCTCTATTTGGGACGCAGAAAAACTGCTCTACTCCCTAAGATATACTGTTTCATTGTTAAGACCCCCAGGGCAGGAGGAGAGTCAACAATCTGCTGAACCATCTGCATCTGGCATGGCCACCCTTTCTCTACTAAATAAAGGGCACTGTTCACATGGGCTGAAGCCTGGAGTCACCATTGTTTATTGTGTGAATATTTTTCCTCAGTTCTAACAAAGGTAGGCAAAGTACTCTGGGGTGGCACAGGTAAGGCACAGTGGAGACAATGGAGCTGGCACATGGTGTATACAGACCCAGGACATAACAAGAGGTGAGACAAGATTAAGGGCAGTTGTCCAACCACTCGGTCCTCTGTGGACAACAGGAACTCCAGAGGTCTGCTTGCCCAGGAGGCTCCTAGGGATGTTCCTGCAGGAGTGAATGAGGAAGGCCCTGTCCTGCTTAGAGTTGCTGGTCTACAATTAATATCACATCGTTGTTTGCTACATTTTACAATTGGGTCATAGATTTAAATATTTGGATATAACTGGTCATCGTTGTTGGTGAAGCTTCCTAAATGCATTTTGCTTTCTTTGAATTCAGACAGGGGAAATTGGACCTGTATCTGTACTCGAGTCCTAGGGAACCCAGAGTCAATCTAAGGAAAACATTCCACTTGAATGAGCCCAGATTCTTAAAAGGAGGATGGTTGTTTTGCTGGTGTTCATTTAGAAATTTCAGAATAGAGAGGCGTCTTAGCTATCAAGATTGTGAAGAACTCTTAACGTGGGGGATTCTTTGCATAGAGATTTCATTCCCGTCCTTGGTAGATCCCTCCATGAGTGAGGCAATCATAGCTAGAATCCAGGTGTCTAAACAAAACCTTGGGGTGAGGCCCAGATTATCCCTTCTTTCATATACACAAGGAATCTCTCACCAGCTCCCTTCCTTCTTTTACACAGGGCATCACTCCCTAATGCTCTTCCTTCCTGTACACAGGTATCTTCTCTCCTCTCTGCCTGGACACAAAGCCAACTGGAACATAACTTCTCCAGGGGCCAAGACATCAAAGACTTAATATTTCTTCTTTTGTTTCCTTTTCTTTTCTTTTCTTTCTTTCTTCCTTCCTTCCTTCCTTCCTTCCTTTCTTTCTTTCTTTCTTTCTTTCTATTTTTTTTTTAAGCTTAGGATCGAACTCCAGGCCTTGTGCTTGCCAGGCAAGCACTTTACCACTAAGCTAAATCCCCAACCCCAGACTTAAAATTTCTTAAGGAATAATTTGATTAGAACTGGGTACAATAGAAGTTGAGATCCTTCTGTCTGAGTTCTTAGTGGTAGAATTTTCCAATTCTTTAGAATGGTAAATAAAGATGTGTCTGGTTGAGTCTTGGAGATAGATACCTGTGTTCTGAGATAGGGGAATTCCTTGGATTCTATAAGTTCTCTCCAGTTCCTACAAAGTCTACATATTAAAGTAGGAGAGTATGATGGTAAGAAGATGGGTAGTTGAAAAGCATCAGCTGGGCAATGGTGGTGCTTGTCTGTAATCCCAGCACTCCAGAGACAGAGGCAGGTAGATCTCTGTGAGTTCGAGGCCAGCCTGGTCTACAGAGCTAGTACAGGAGAGGCTCCAAAGCTACAGAGAAAACCTGTCTTGAAAAACCAAAAAACAAACAAACAAACAAATAAATAAATAAATAAATAAATAAAAGAAGAGATATTCCAGTACTTGTCTCTGGGAAACTAAAAACCCTCAGTCACAAACTTTGGTAGTTTCACCACAGAAGTCACCCACTACAAGATATTCAGAAACACCCATGGTTCACCAAACATGAGCCAAGTTCACAGACTCCTCCAGGTGAAACCTGCCCAGACCACACCATCTTAACTGTGCTCTCTGACCTTGATGTGACTCAAACATCATCTGTGCATCAGTGCAGAAGAGAAATACTGAGAAAAACATGGAGATATTTCTCATGCTGAAAGGCTCTGCAGAACCTTGGGCTTATCTGAAGGACCTCTGCAAAGATTGGGACCCTGGCCATAGACCTTTCAATGCCACATCAATCCTTCCACTTATGCTTTTCTCCATAATCCAAGAGCCAGTGAACCTGCCATTGGCTTTTAAACATCTGTTCTCTAATTGGTACCTACCTGAGAACAGGTCTCAGGGTAAAATGTCTTCATGCTTTTTATTTTCTTCTGTTTTCCCAATGATAGCCACCAGTTTGAGCCCAGCTCCCTCTTATTCAAAAAAGAATGTCCTTTGCATGAGATTCAGAAACTCTCAGAAGCACTGCTCTTTCCACCAGGGCGGCACCCTGATTTTCAACTGCTTCCACACTGATATAGTCATTGCAGAGGCCGAGGAGTAGACTGAAGGCATGCCTTACAGGATTCTTTTGCCAATTGATATTTTGTCTGGATGCTTAGTATCTCCTGCTGCATGTCCAGTCCATAGGACAGCAGGCAAACCAAGAAGTCATTTTGATTGCAGTGCCACAGGAGTCTCCACAGGTAACTGACTCCATTCTCAAGGGCAGAGGATACTAGGATAGCCATTCAAAGTATCTGATGATCACGCAAGAAGCGCTGAGGGTGTCTTCAAGCCCTACATGCCAAGAAGAAAAGAAACTCATTCTCACTGGGCACCAATGCTGTCCTTTCCCCCCTCCCTCCTCCATGTATTTATTCTATGTCCAATCACCCAGAATACATTTCCTTCCAACAGTCAAAATAGAATCTTGCTCTAGGTTTTATGGAAGACACTTGGGACAGGGATCTGGACCTCTCTGTTCTTCCATGTCTGTATGCATATTTAGGAAGTGTACAGTCTCTACAAGGTCGTGGGGCAGCTGCAGGCTAGGCTGAGCTGGGGCTTTGTCACCATGTACTGCAGAAGCCCTTTTGCCAATATGTGATCCTGAGGACAAGGCTGTTGTGCCCTTCAAGCTGCTGGGCTGGCCCTCAGCAGGGCCTGGTACCCAGCAGGGTCGGCAGTCTGCTGGCCAAGCTGTCCACAGGAAGCTGGCACTCTGGAAGAGTCCAGGACAATTAGGAAGACAAAGATAGTGAGGTAATTCCACATGAAAACAGGTAAATAGAGTCACAGACATCAGAGGGTGCATGGAAGTACAGGGAGTTGGAGGAGACTGTCTTGTGTGAAGGGCACAGCTGGGCAGAGCCCGGGAGGAAAGAAAGGATGGCCAGACGGACTTGAGAGCAGCCATTTGGCATGCTGCCTGACTGGTTGACTGTATCTGATGTCTCTCTGCCAAAGTGAAGTGTCTATGGGCACTGTGTTAGGGACCAAGATGTCAGGAACCAAACATGAACCATAGAAAGTACTAGCTAAACCAAAGAACAACTCATAAGCCCCTTCCCAGAGCAGTAACCAGAGGCCTCCCAAGATAAGAGAACATCCCACAGTCAGGTGCCATGACAACCGAAGGTAAAGAGCATT
The DNA here is from genome assembly GCF_903995425.1 of Onychomys torridus. NCBI lineage: Eukaryota > Metazoa > Chordata > Mammalia > Rodentia > Cricetidae > Onychomys > Onychomys torridus. The sequence goes on along the minus strand of NW_023411970.1, from coordinate 14,954 downwards.
CCAGGGCCAGACAGCCTAGCAACAGAATATACTGCCCCTGACCAGTGACCTTAGCCGATATCTCGCAGGTGCACTATCTGCCTCACACGTCTTGCACCCCTTCCATGTTCTACACGCCCCTTTTCCCTTTCCCTCATCCTGCCCCTTCCCCCCTTATGCTATATAAGCCATGTGGAGAACAATAAAGATTGGTGGCTTGATCAGAATATTGTCTTGCTGCTGTCTCTTTGTGTTGCCCTGTCCTTTCATTCTCTCCCACAGGTTGGTGGCCCCGTTGACACCCCGCTGCCCGGGGCAGCACTGAAAACAAATTTCTTGCTATTTCACTTTTGATGAAATGGTGTTCTAGAATCTCTCTTGGCTCTCAGGCCCTGGGAGTGTTGGCAGTTTCAACAGGGCTAAAGACATATAATATGCTCTGCTCTTTTGCTAGTAATGGGAAAGGCAGGTAAGGGGGAAGTCAGCCTGAGAGGGTATCTGTAGTAGACACCTAGCATTAAGAAGTCATGTGCCTTCTGAGGGACCCCATCATTCTTCACATATACCTGTAGGAGTTTCTGAGCCAGTGATCATTCCAGGTAAACCATGTCACCAGGCAGCCCTCCTGGACCTGGGTGATCCCTCAGCCCCTGGTGCAGCTTCCTGTCACAACCAGAATCTCAGTCACCTTTGAGGACACCCATCACTGTCCAGGATTTTCCTTTCTACTGTGAAAAGAAGGCACTGAGTAGGGCATGTGGGATGCATCCCCAAATCCTTTCTGCTCTGGCCTGCTCTCACTGGCTTCTCTTTGGATGTCACCAGAAACGGCAAAGCAGTCAAGCATCATGAGGCATCCCTGATGGGAACATCCTTGGCTTAAGCCACAGTCAACTGTGCACCAAGGTCCTTCCCTGTTGGTGGCTGGGCAGGGAACAAAAAGTCTTGCTGTGTCTGTGAGGGCCCAGGCACTGGGACTCTGTAGTTGTTGCTGTGTCTGATGCTCCCTCTCCCCAAACCTAGGTCATGGATTTGAAAACATGAGTTATCTAACCTCAGACCAGGATATTTCTATGTCAGAGAGGACAATGACTAGATTTGAAATGGAAGACCAGGTGAGAAGTGTGGGAAGGTCCTTGAGGGGTTTCTCATCTCCATTTATCATGTTGTATATGTCCCAGTGTAAAACTGGCAACAGTTCTAGGAATGAATATACCCCTGGGGTACTGATGAGGAGTGAAGGATCCCTGGGTGGGTGTTTCATGCAGAGATCATTCAGATCCCTCTGGGTGCTCCTGTACCTCTTCATTTTTAAACACTAGAGGTGTGGTAACTCTCACACTCATTGTCACTTTGCACAGCTGCTCACCACTTCACTGACGTGCTCCCAGCTGTGTTGAACTTGTAGATCCCAGCCTCCTTTTCCACAGGGAAGGTTTAGTGTGGTCAAACAGGGAATCCCACTAAAACAGTGCATTGAGTAGCTGGACTTCCCTGATGCCCAGAGCTTGCACCAGACAGGGCACCTGGATCTACACCAGTTGTTTCTCTCTCCAGCAAAGACCTTGGGAACATTCACTAGCTTGGTGAGTCAGCGTTCTCTGGTTCCATCTTCAGTGACCTTGTCTTTTCTGAATGGCCATTGCCTAACCCTAGTGTGGGCCTCATTATCCAGGAGCATGGGGACAGACTATCACGATGTCACCTGTGCACTCTCTCTGCTGGGCTGTCATCTGAGCACTTTGCCCCTGAGACTCTCCATGTGGGCAGTTCCCCTGTGTTCCCACATCTTCCTTCAGCAAGTCTCTGTTCAGTGTCAGGGCCTCAGCAATGATGGGCTGGCTTATGTTCAAGGAACCTGGGACTCCTAACCCTCTCACCTTGAGCTTTTCTGTCCTCTCCCTCCTCCCTCACAACTCCTGGTGCATGTGGCCACCTGGCAGGCCATGATCTCTGTCTGCAGGACTGGATGTCACACTTGCTAAGTCAGACAACCTCGTCTGCATCATCACAACCATCTCTAGCAGGGAGGTAAAGAGGGTGTGGTGCTCTCTCTTCTCCTGCCTGCCACTGTCCAGAGTGACATAGTTCATTCTTTTCAATGTCTAGACCTTGAATTCTCTGAAGATGGGGCTTGACAAAGGGCCGCCTGAGAAGAGGTCCTGTCTTTTCAGGTCCACCAGTTATTCCTAAATGTGAGAAATCTGAGGATACGTTCCCTTCACACTGGGTGCTTCAAGAGACTACACAAGGGAATCACAACTGCCCCGTCAAAAATGTGCTGCTTCCCCGAGTTTCAATCACACAAGCCCATCCTATGTTCCATATAAAGTGGCTCCCCTGAAAGAGGCAGGGTGCAGAGCCCAGTGAGGAATTGGACACGCAGGTATGAGAGGGTGCATATATGCTTCACGTTTATTTTCTATGCCTTTTCATCGGAAAAATCAGAAATGTGTATGCTTGTTTTGTGGGGACCAATTGGGTGCTCAGGTGTATTTCTACACCAGCTGGATTAAACTCTGCCACTTATCATACCTCCCCAGGAAGAAATCCTGCTGGAACATACTCAGGTGGTGTCCAGTGTAACTGAACTGGCAGGGTACAAGAAAAGACTGTGATCAGAATGGTGCTGCTGGGGGCTGTAGTGATGTGGAGCTGTTGTCCACAGGGAACAGATCTTTACATAGAAGACTCTGCTTGGAGTTCTAGGGCCTGGCATAGTGACTATGGTCAAAGCCCAAAGAAAGGGTCAGTTCAATGTCCCCCAACAGTTCAGCTGGACAGGCAGAGTGTGACAAGCCTGTGAGGCCTGATGTCACATTGAAGAGTCCAACTGTGGGAGGCTGAGCTGAATTCCAGTTCCTGCATACCCAAGGTACCCACCCAGTCTAGACAAGATGTCTGCAATATCACAGGACCCACCAGCGTGCCATTCCAGGAGCATGTCCTCAAAGGGAGTTGGTTACTTACAAAACATCCATCAGCTTTCAGATCCTCAGTTTTTCACATCTGAGGAGCCTGGAGGAGGGATTTTACTGATTTTTTTCATGTCACCCTTGTGACATAGATCCTTACATTTCCTGGGCATTGTGTTCTCAATTGTGGGATCTCTGACACATGGCAGGTGGTTCACTGTTGCTGAGTGTCAACGCTGACTAGAACAAGACTTGACTGGAAAAACAAAGTCAAGTCTCTCACCTAAGCAAGTGATTGTGAAGGGATGTGAGGCCATTATGCACAGGGACCAAATGTCCAGATGTAATCTAATGTGATGATCTGCTGGCTGGCAGAGCGATTATGCTCAAGGCTCTAAGGGGCCACCTCTCGATCTCCCTGCAGTTCAGATGGACAGAAAAGAAGTACTGAGCTCTGACTTGTATTCCGATAGTACATTGTGGGACATCAGCCAAGTCTAGACACCTATATCTGCACATGAAAGTCTGGATGCTTAGTATCACCTGGTGCATGTCCAGTCCATGAAACAGGGCAAACCAAGAAGTCATTTTGATTGCAGTGACACACGAGTTTCCACAGGGTACTAACTCCATTCTCAACAGCAGAGGATATTATGATAGCCATCCAAAGCATCTGATGATCAGGCAAGAAGCACTGAGGGTGTTTCAAGCCCTACATGCCAAGAAGAAAAGAAACTCATTTTCATGGGGCACTAATGCTGTCCCTTTCCCCCTCCCTTACTCCAGGTATTCTATGTCCAATCACCCAGAAGACATTTCCTTCCATCAGTCACAGTAGAATCTAGCTCCAGATTTTGTGGAAGACACTTGGGACAGGGATCTGGACCTCTCTGTTCTTCCATGTCTGTATGGATATTTAGGATGTGTGCAATCTCTGGATAGGTCGTGGCCAGATGCAGTCTGGGCTGAGCTGAAGCTTGGTCACCATGTAATGCAGAAGCCCTTGTGCCAATATGTGATCCTGTGGACAAGGCTGTTGTGCCTTTCAAGCTGCTGGGCTGATTCCCCGTCTTCATATAATACAGCCCAGCTTGCCTTTACTGAGTGTTCCTGTCCCTATGGTGACACTGAGACAAGAAGGACTGTGACAGTAGGAAGTAGGATGGGAAGAAGTTGTGAGGCCCAGCTATCCCTGGGAACTAGACAGCGAAACCACCGATGCCCTCTTCAGACCTGCTCTCTATACTGGTGTCCTTGTACCGAAGCTCTGTCATTGAGAAGGCAATCATTTCTCCCTGAATCTCCTTCAGCGTTCTTCTGAGTCTTCTAAATGGGAAGAACCTGTAGGAGGGTCTCTCCTGAGGTGTCAGAGGGTGGCCCTGTGACCTGTGTCATAGCATCTCCTGGGATTTTGTTCTAGATGTGGGACATCTGACAGAGGTGGGTTCACAGTTCTATCCATGCAGACTGTTCCTAACTTCCTGCCATGTGCCTGCTCCAGTCCCCCTGCAGCTCCATGGGAGCGGGTCTTCCTCCGCAGCCCAGAAGCTATTCTTACCTTCAAGGAGTGAGAGAGAAGACTGGGTCTGAGTTTTGAGTCCAACTTCTGGGCTGCCTTTGTGCAATGATCTGAACTGCTCTTTTGTCTGTGACAGTGGATGGACATGGATATGTGCCTGGCCCTCAGAATTAACTATCTCTCATTCCTATTGAGGATAAGAGCTGTGAGTTTTGCATTGCTAGAACAGTGAAGACAGGTTTTTAGAGGAGGGATGAAGATTAGAAGCCATGGTGCAGGAGCAGGAAATCTCAAAATGCTTGCCTGTTCGAGACCTTGCCTATCATTGACTGGGGTGTGGGGTGAGAGTGCCAAGGGGCAGACAAAGGCATGAGGACATGTTGGTATAGCAGCAAGTCCTGGTGCTGCCCTTCAGGCTGTGCTCAATGCTGATTGGTCCAATGGCGGCTAGAAGCTGTGCTCTGAGGGTCTGCTCCAGGGCAGTCCACTTGAAGGAACCTGAAGTGACACACTAGTGGATGCTGGCCACTGAGTTCAACCACACTGTTGCTAGCCATGATGATGGCCATGCCTGAAGAGGTAGATGATGGGAGAGATAACTCCTTCCAGAGGTATGGGTGCGGGATCACTTATAAGAGGGTTGACACAAGGCAGATGCATATCTCCATGCCTGTCCCAGCACTGGCCTCAGCTTAGTAGAGCTGCCTTTCTGGAGCTCTCTTACAAACTGGGTATCTTGACATGCTGGTCATTGTTGTGGTTCATAGGCATCCCAGATGGGCAGGACTATTTATGGCTTCTTCCTCAACAACCTCCTTCTTAAAAGCCTGAAATGATCTGAGATACTCAGCTGCAAAGGCCTCTGACACATCATACTGGCTTAGATGTCTGAATAGGTAAGTATTGCCCTCTTCTATCCACTGAGGCAAAAACTATGAGGGTGTCTTAGTTATTTTTGCTATTATAAGACACCATGATCAAGACATCAAGACAAGAAACTTATAAAAGCATGTGTTTAACTCAGCCTCATAATTTACACGATTAATGTCCTGATGTTGGAGAAAGACATGGTGAGAGGATCAGCTAGGAGTGCACCCACACCCACAAGCAGGAGGCAGAGAGGGAACCACTAAGAAACTCACAGGCTTTTGAAACCTCCAAACCCACCCATACTGAGACACCAGCTCCAACATGGCCACTCCTCCTAATACTTCCCAAGCAGTTCTATGACTGGAGACCAAGAAATGTGCTTATGAGCCCATGGGGACCATTCTCATTCAACCGTTGCATAGATCCTTTGCATTGTCCTAGGAGAAAAAAGGTCCTTGAGGGAAAAGTAGTGACAGTGGCTGAAGGCTAATCTGAACAGTGTGCTGTCTATTTCTTGTTCACAGGGAGCAGTTGTGAGGGAAAAACAAAGCAGCATATAGGTCAGAGATTTGGGTAGCAATTTCATGCCTATACTCCAGGGAGCAGATTTTTGCAATCTAAGGGACTCAGATATACCTGTGTTCTTGGATCCAGCTCTTGGGTTGACATTTTCTCAGGAACTGTCAGGACAGGAGCAACAGAAGTGCTCAACCTCACTTCTAGGACAGCTTGTTCAGAAATAGACCACAGGAGTATGTATGTGGGGCTACTTACTATAGTTGGGTAGGCAACACTCTGAAGATTAACCTGCTGTGGTCTCACAGGGACCCAGGCGGCACACAATTTCTATCCTGGAAATCATAGGGAAGCATCTGGGCTACATTTTTCTCAGAAAGGCCTCTTCTCTTAAGGTTGCAGCATCTGAACACACCCTCCCTGTTCCACATCATGGTATCATCTATTTTGACTTCATAAGTGAAAGTGCTGAGGAGGAAGCTTAATGCCTACAGGAAGAAGAGGCCCAGAAACCATCTGAACAGAGCACAACAGTGATCACATACTGCCACAAAACAAAGCTTAAAGCGCCCACTTGAATGCAGACAGCAAGGGTAGAGTTGGACACTAGACCTGGGTCTTTCCATGCTCCATAACTCTTTCTCAGAAAAGGATCTGATGAGAATGGTTGGTGGAGTCTGGGCAGGATATTCTCTGAGTTGTGAGCATTGACCACCTCCCCTGCTTAGGTAACACTATTCATAGACAGCATGAACACATCCTTATAGGGGCTTCTGATATTCCAGATCATGTCTCTGGTCTGCTGAAAACCCTCAGTCACCAACTTTTGGCAGTTTCACCACAGAAGTCACCTACTACAAGATATTCAGACACACCATTGGTTTACCAAACATGAGCCAAGTTCACAGACTCTTCCAAGTGAGACCTGCCCAGGCCACACCATCTTACTGTGTTCTCTGACCTTGATGTGACTCAAACATCATCTGTGCATCATTGCAGAAGAGAAATTCTGAGAAAAACATGGGGATATTTCTCACCCTGAAAGGTTTTGCAGAAGCTTAGGCTTATCTGAAGGACCTCTGCAAAGATTGGTGCCCTGGCCATAGCCCTTTCAATGCCACACCAATCCCTCCACTTCTGCTTTTCTCCATAAACCAAGAGCCAGTAAAGCTGCCATTGAACTTTCAGGCATCTTTTCTCAGATTGGTACCTACCTGAGGACAGGTCATGAGGTAAAATGTCCTCATGCTTTTCATTTTCTTCTGTTTCCCATGAAGAGCCACCAGGTTGTACCCATCTACCAGGAGGTCACAAAAGATTGTCCTTTGCATGAGATCAGCAAACTTTCAGAATCAATTCCCTTGCCACTTGGCAGCATCCTGACGTACAAATTGCTTCCACACTGAAATAGTCATTGCAGAGACCGAGGAGGAGAATGAAGGCATGCCTTTCGGGATACTTTTGCCCCCTGATCTCAAAATTGATGCATACTGGTATCTTCCCCAGATTGAAATGCCAAGCCTTCCTACCTGTAAGATAGTGTTTAGAGACAGGTCTTCTGTAGGGAGGCAGGGACTGATTTTGTCCTGAGGGCAGGCCTTTCAGCATGGCCTTAGATGCAGCTAGAAAGAAGTCCCTGTCATTTGAGGGCCCAGAGATGGGCATTTTTTTCAGAGCAGTTAGGTTCCTCACCAGGAGAGGCAGGTTGCAAAGCCCAGTGCGCAATTTGACAGGCAGGTATTGCCTATGCTGTCTTTCCCAGCATGCTTTTCTCTATAGCATCACTATCTTTCAGACTTCATTTCCCAAGCTTCCTTTCTCTAGAGTGGCATGCCAATGCAAACTACCTTTCCCAGAGTGCTTATTGGATCCACCACTTCCATTTCCCTTACATGACTAAAGTTTCTAAAGTCACATATCAGCTTTAACATGGGAGGTTTGAGTCAAGATTTTTGTTTTTTCACCACAGGAGATAGATTTGTGTTCTCCCTGGGCTGGCTTTGTTATAAGTATTTCTTAGTCACACACGACTTCAATGCCAGCACTTGCGAGGCAGATCCAGGTGGATCTCTGTGAATTGGAGGCCAGCGTGATCTCCAAAGAGAGTTCCAGGAAAAGTGCAAAGCTACACAGAGAAACCCTGTCTTAAAACCCCCACCTAAAAAAAAAACCCAAAAACCAAAAAAAATCCAAAAAACAAACAAAAATTAAAAAAAAACCTAATTCAGTAAATAATCACAAATGTCCCACAGAGGAGGCCCTCCATTGAAGACCTCCAGCAACATCTGTGGATCATGAAATGGGAAGCAAACATCCCAAGTGTCAGCTACTCAGATCCCAATGTCCTAGAAACACTGTCTCCTTGGGTTTCATAACACTGCCATCTAGTAATCCTTTGTAAAGAGAAAATACAATGAAATGATGGGTACATACCACATCATCAAAGAGCAGTCAAGCAAGGAGCTGGTGTTTTCACTAGGCTGCACCACCAGACCAAGCCTGTAGACCTTGGAGTTGCACCTCTCCAAACCCCAGAACATCTCTGTCTCTGGCATTCACATAAAACAAAGGGCCAGTGAGCCCACGTTTGACCTCTTCTACAGTTAGCGCTAAGAACAGCAGCACCAAGGCTGAAGGTGGCTAGAAGAGCCTCCATGCCTCTATGTTGTCCCCAGAAGAAGAGACCTACTTGTAGCTATGATCCCTGTCCACAGCTGCTGCTGCGCCATGGTATCTATATTGGTTTACTGGAAGACAAAAAGACATGACACCTTGGCCAGATTTTGACATGGAAAAGGCCTCGCCCCTTCTGACATCACGTGCTTCAATAGACTGCACAAGGGAGTTAGGGTTCCTCTGTCAACAGTGTGCTGTGCCCAATTGGAATATTGAATTCCAAACACACAAGCCCTTCCTATGTTCACCAATAAACTGGATCCTCTAAATGAGGCAACCTGTAGAGCCCAGTGAGGAATTGGGCATGAAGGTATCACCTATGCTGTCTTTCCCAGCATGCTTTTCTCTATAGCATCACTATATTTCAGACTTCCTAAGCTGCCTTTCTGTATATTGGCATGCCAATACAAACTACCTTTTCCAGAGTGCCTATCATGTCCACCACTTCCATTTCCCTTCACATGGCTAAAGTTTCTAAGGTCACATTTCAGCTTTCTCAAGGGAGGTTAGAGTCAAGATTTTTGTTTTGTCAACACAGGACATAGGAGATGTCTGCTCTCCCAAGGCTGGCTTTGTTATATGCTTTTCTTTGCTGACACTTTCCGCAGAGCAAGTGGTCCATATTTATTATGGTGATTTTTATGCCCAAAGGAAAAATCCATGGAGACTTGCTCTACTCCCCCTGTCAGTAAGTAAAAAGAAGCAAAAGCACTCAAAACAAAGCTGTCCTACAGTTCCTTCAGAGAGACTCCCTCTCAGATAGCTTTGGGTTTTGGTCCCAGCTCTTCCATTTCTTCACAAACACTTAGAAACAGAAAGAAATAATAGGATAAATGGGTAGATCACTGAATCTACTGTAAAAAGAAAAAGGAAAAGATATAAAAAAAAATGACAAAAGGTAGATTATTGAATCTACTATGAAAAGAAAAAAGAGAATATGGATATGATAAGATAAAAAGGGAGATTAAGGAATCTACTTTTAAAAAAGGAACTACTTGTTTTAAATAGGATAAGTACTGAAAAATTTTTGGTCTGAGTTTATCAAATATTACTGGACTGGACATTGTTATATATAATGGAGTTTTTCACCTGAATCTGTCAAATGATAATGGACTAGACATCATTAATGTAATTTTGACTTTGTATATGGTATATACTTATAGGATATGATTTTTCTTGTATTAGTTATAACCTTTTTTAATTTTAGACAAAAACAGGGGAAATGTGGTGGGTACTGTGTTGCCTGAAATATTGTGTGTACCCCGAAATAAACTTATCTGGGGTCAGAGAGCAGACAGCCACTAGAACAAAGCCAAAAATGGTGGCTAGAAAATGGGTCAGAGCAAGCATTTCTGCCACTCCCACTGTCCAGCACAGCCCACGATCCTCTGCATACCGTGTTTGCTTCTCTGCATGTTCACACAGCGGTCATTCATAAGTTGCACAGAACCCAGGCTTTTCATATCTTCATTCACACAAAGGTTCTATAAGGTAGGAGAGGAGGAGAGAGAAGGCAGGGGTCTTCATGCACATTGGGAAAACCTCAACCACCAAGTTCACACTCAGTCAACCCTAAATATTGACCTGTTTCCTCTCAAATACAGCATGGACCATTAATATAAACGTGACCACTAAATTGCTCTTCTGCCCTCCTGAAGGAAAGAAACTTGTTTGTGCCCAAGGTATACACAAAACTCATCACCTTTTCTGAGACTGGAGCTGCTGTCTTCAAACGTGCCACCCACTGTGCTCTGGACTGGTCAGTGTGGACTTACCTACTCTTAGTTTAGGTGTGTGGGTGTTCTGTCCACATGTATGTCTGTGCACCATGTGTGTCTGGTCCCCAAGGAGGCTAGAAGACAGCCTACGATCACCTGGACTAGAGTAACAGATGATTGTTAGCTGCAATGTAGATGCTAGAAACTGAACCTGGATCCTCTGGAAGAGCAACAAGTGCTCTTTCTTATCAACCGAGTCATCTCTCCAGCCCATTTTATATTTTTTTGAAGCTTGCTTATTTGCAGCTAGAGCCCTGGCCCCATTTGGGTATGAGAGGTTTGGGGTTTTTTTGTTTCTTTAGTTTGTTGTTTTTTGTTTTGGGGGGTTTTTGAAGGGGGAGGTTCAAGACAGGGTTTCCTGTGTATCCCTGGCTGTCCTGGAACTCGCTCTGTAGACCAAGTTGGCCTCAAAATCACATAGATCGGCCTGCTTCTGACTCCCAAGTGCTGGGATTAAAGGCATGCTCCACCACCAGCCAGCTTTTTCTTTTTTTTTGAGATAGGGTCTCAATATATAGCTGACTTCCTGGAGCTCACTACATCGACCAGGCTGATTTGCCTGCCTCTGCCTCCCCATGTGTTGGAATTAAAGATGTGCTCCCACCACCATGCCCGACTTAAATGAATGCTTTTTTAATGTGCTGATATTCAGTTTCTTTCCAACCAAAGGGTCAGTTTTCTATGAGGTGTTTAGGAAACAGCTCATTGAATAAAATATGCTGGCCTTTGTTGTGGTCTCTGGGACTGGATGAGAGAAGCATGAACAATAGTACAGTTTTTAATCTCGATTTTTTTAACATTATAATTACACTATTTTTCCCTTCCCTTTCCTCCCTGCAAATGCTCCTTGATCTCTTTCAAACTCATGGCCATTTTCCATCAATTGATATTACAGCCATATGCATACAATCATGCATAAGTATTCCTAAATACACCTGCTCCATCTGTACCTATGTTTTCACTGACCATCTGGTCTGGAAAGACTATTACCCCACTCTCTGCACTCCTTGGTGAGCTCACATCTTTAAAACTGACTACTAAGGACAGGCTTCCATTAAAGACAAAGACCACAATGGTGCTGGCTAAAGGTCATAGGAAGGGCCACCACCCAGCCTGCTGCTCCTGTACCTTCTCCAGAACAATAACCTTGAGAACAAAGGAGCAGGGATCCCCCCCACCGCCCGCCTCCACCCAACCAGTTTTCTATGCTGGGCCAAGACAAAAGACACAGAACAGGAATCTGTCTGGCCTGAGCGCCCCTACCCACCCACTTTGCCTACCTGCTGAGAGCCTAGAGAGACTAGCCAGGTTTCCTTGCCAAAAGGGCTCTTCCATACTTCCTGTATGAACTGGGCCAGCTGTGAGTGTGTCCGACTGCAGTAATAAAGCTGACCAGAAGAAAGAAAGGGTTCAAAGAGGGGTCTGACTAGCTCATACTGGCCTGAGGTCCTGCAGGAGGAAGGCAGGCGGTTACAGGTGCACACATCAGCTCAGGTCAGCTAACCCTGAGGAGGGCTTAGCAGTGCTCTAGAAGTTCAAGCAGTCCCCAGGACTCAACTCTCACAACTCACACTTGACCTCAAGTCCTGCCACACCGCAGGAGCTGGAGACCCTCAGAGAGCGAGTTTCCCCACAGCACTGACTCCTGATTCAGCAGTGCTCCTCAGCCCTCGGAGAACACAGGTGGAAAGTTATTCCCTACATGTGCCCTGAAGGGAAAGATGGAGCCTGAGGTGCACATTCTGGTTACTCTAGGATTCAGCAGTGAGGAGACAGAAGAGCAGAGGAGGACACCTACTTTCAACAGAAAAGATCCATCTTGGATGAAACCATGTACTTTTAAAATGGAGAGTGACAGACCACACATGACTCACTACACTCCACGCATGTGAAATACAAGCAGGAAGAGAAACACACCTTGAGAGTCCAAGAATAATGAGGGCACACTGGCTTGCTCCGCCCTTGCCCTCACTGGTGCCCACTGCAAAGGGAAACTCTGTGAGTCCTTGGCCCCAAATGCTGCACCTCTGGAGGTCTCCCCTCAGAGCCCAGCTCCTCAAGGGAGCAACAAGAGCGATCAGTGCTCTGCATTTGGGAAGCACACACCTCGAAGGCTGGGAGCTCTTCACCCACAGGAGGCCGAGAAACTGCTAGAACAAAGAGTCCTGGACCTAGGAACTCCCCTCTCCCGCCTCTAGAAGCATTCAAGGAGTAGGCAGCTGAGCTTACCTTGGCTATATGTTCTTCCTCCAAGTCATCCTCATCCTCCTCATCCACTCTAAGAGACAGACAAACACAGAGGTGAGTTTTCACATGGCACACACAGGACAACAAATACCTAAAAGCACTGGAATGTGCTCTGGGCCCTCACTGACAAGCAGGAGGGCAGCCCTTTACTCAGACATCAACAGGGCCACTCTGCCGTGAAGTGGAGAACCTCCCCTCTGTTACCCCGGGGCCTTGAACTCTTCCCTCTATCTGCTGCTCCCTCACAAACACTGATGCCTCTGCCCTGTCCTCCCGGGGTGTGGCTGGGGCTCTGCCCTGCCACCCCTGTTATGGTACCTCCCCATCTCAAAGTGAGTTTCTCCTGTGTCTCCTGTCATAGGTAGAAGCCAAGAACCCGGCTTCTCTTGTTTCTGCTGTGCCCCCGACCTGGCTACAAGAATCCTGTGCCCATTTCCCGAGTGAAGCCCACACGGCCTGGCGGAACAAGGGAGATGTCGGCTCTGACGACAGCTTCGGTCTGCCCTCCCAGAGCAAAGGACGCATTGCACCAGGGCCAGGAAAGGACATTCAGTCAACACTACCCGGCTCCACAGAGACACAAGGTCTCCTACATGAACACGCCAACTTAATCGAGCAGCATACTCGATTTTAAAAAAGGAAGGTTTTCCTTCCCAAATCATTTCTTTAATGCCATGCTTTGGGGATTGTAGAGACTAACTGGAGGGCTAACTTCACAGCCAGTGAGGAGCTGTCATCAGTTCTGTGAAAAGTTTGAATGTATATTGCTCATACAAGTGGGGCAGTTAGCAGGATCTGGGAAAGAGATTTAAAAAAAAAAATGCTTTTACTTTTTCCTCAGAATCTAACTACATACCCCAGGCTGATTTTGTCTTGTTTTGTTTTATTTTGTTTGTTTTTCAAGACAGGTTTCTCCACATAGCCCTGGCTGTCCTGGAACTCACTCTATAGACCAGGTTGGACTTGAACTCAGAGATCTTTTGTCTCGGCCTCTGAGTGCTGAGATTTGTGTGCCACCACCACTCAGCACACCCAGATCGACCATAACCCTAATATTTTCCCACCTCATACACTCAACTTCTGCAGTAACAGGTATATGCCACAATGCCAGGTGAGAGCAAGCCCACTGTAGATGGGATCTGTGTGTCCAGAGGACCAGCTGTCCTAGTCTAGGCCATAGGAAGCTGGAGGACCCGAGGTCCTTGTCCAGCTGTAGGAAGCTGGGGGACCTGAGATCCTTGTCCACCTGTAGGAAGCTGGGGGACCTGAGGTCCTTGTCCACCTGTAGGAAGCTGGGGGACCTGTGGTCCTTGTCCAGGTCGTAGGAAGCTGGGGGACCTGCAGTCCTTGTCCAGGCTGTAGGACTAGAGTGGGCCATGAAGGAAGTGAGGAAATCTGCCTCGGGAGGAGAGAAGGGTATTTTGAACATTAGAAAACCCTCAAACAGAGAAGGGGAGACTTGTGCATTTAGGAAGACAAAGCAGCTGCCCCTCTGGTGTCTGGCAAAGGGTGGCTGTGAGTCAAACAGGTGTGCTGCATAGGGGCTATAAAGAGCCTGGATTTATCCTTTATGAATTCACGCGTGTTCTTAGGCTATGGAGGTACACTAGAAACAATCAGTGCATGTGACAACCAGTGTCCACCAGTTCATGACACATATGGGACCCTCACGGCCTTCACAGAAGGGCAATAAAGCTGCTTTAATCCTTGTGCCATCAGAAACAGCCATGAACTTTCATGCTTGAAGGACCTCCCTAGAACTGGAAATGGAACATATCACTCTGGCTCAGTTAACCCTTCCGCAGCCTCCAGCTGTAATGACTATGACATCCATAAAGTATAGACGGGCTCTGAGGCTTATAGAAAAGTCCAACTACTTCAGCCTTGGGTCTTCTCTCTCTTCCTTCACCTCTCTGTTCTGACACTTGGGGTTCCCCTCAAGAACACACTGTCCCCACTTTCAGCCCATTGAGCTTACGGGTCCCTCTTCAGAGCCCTCATGCCCTAGGTTTCCTGAGCCTCTGTCTTAACACACTGGCCCCTCAGAGGCCTCCCCTCTGGCCTGTCTCCACACACACTGCTGCACTCCTTGTCTGCAGCAAACACTCTGGCTTCAAACTCTCGCCTGTGTGCTTACTGACCACCCACCTCCCAGCCCTGAAATGCTGCTCATGGACAGAGTTACACCCAGCCCACCTCAACTGACTACTCAGAGTCCCACAGATCAATCCCACGCAGATCCCCAGCTAGGGGGAGCTGTGTTCTGTTCCCCTAATGGCCACGCCACGTCCACCTATGGTCACTGAGCCTATTCAGGGTGTAACCCGGACTGTAGCACCCAGACCAGGACTCCCTCCACGAGAATTTAGGTGGGAATGAGAAAAGAGGGTCTGGAAAGGCTCTGTGTGAGTGCAGAAGTGACAAGTTCCCTTTCCTATGTCATCTTCTCTTCTT
>NW_023411969.1:0-8665 GCF_903995425.1 Onychomys torridus | reverse complement strand
TTGATCAGGACTTACAGGTATTGAAAGTCTCTTTCTAAATTAAAACAACAATTAGATTCCAATGCAGAAATTGTCCCACAATATTGGAGAGGCTTAGATTTCTCATGAGATTTTTTAAAAGAAAAAAAATACTGTACATAACTTTGGGGAAACCTGCTGTTTCTATGTTAGTTGAGCAGGAATAATTACAAAAAGTTCTTGCCACTGTTGGGGAAATAATGGGTAGCAATCTCTGTTTTCTTGGGTCCCCTGTCCAACAACCCCACTATCAGCACTGGCTGAGCCTTTAATTCTCATTAATCTCATTGGATTAACAATGGGACCCTGAATCTTAAACTAAAATAGGATGATTTGACTCATTCAGTGAGACCAGCGGGGAATGTAACAGGGTCCCAGACCTTAACAGACCCTCAGACCTTGGCATAACTGATCCCATGATGTAAGTACCATTCAGGCTGTAAAACTCAACACATAGACAGCACCACCTGCAAAAAATGAAAACAAAGTCCTAATTCATTAAAGTCCACAGTTGTGGGAAAGTTTCCAAATATCCTAACCTTGCCTTTTGGCTTCTGTGGCTCTGTTTCTGGCTATTTTAAGTGTCCTTTTAACTGAAGTATGTTAACCCAGGACAAGGTTTTCGTGCTTAAAACTTACCCTGAGAAAGGCTCCAGGCTGCACTGGGATCTCAATGTCTCAGTGTAGTCACAGGCTGGCTAATACAGACTTTCTATTGGCTTAAACCCATGGTCTGAGCAGTCTTCTCTGGTGACAGCTGGGATATCCTCCTCAGTTCCATCTTAGTTTTGAGACAGGGTCTCTTCCCTGAAGCTGGAAATCACTGTTGCAGAATATTTGGTTTACACTGTAAAGGTATGTCTCTGCCTAAGATGCCTTCTGACTGGTTTAATAAAGAGTTAATTGTCCAATAGCAAGACAGGAGAAAATAGCTGAGACGTCTGGGCAGAGAGAGAACTCTGGGAAGAAGAAAGGCAGAGACTCAAGACAAGTCAGACATACAGTACAGAGGAGAAGTAACTAAGCCATATGGGCAGAGCATAGATTAACAGAACCAGGTTAATCTGAGTTATAACACCTAGTTGGGAAAAAGCCCAAGTTAAAGCTAAGCCTTCATAATTAATAATAAGACTCCATGTCATTATTTGCAGGCTGGCGGTCCAAGAAAGTCTGACAAGCAAGTATACTACAACTCACTGATTCAGCCAGCAAAGCCCAAGGATTTTCCCCATCTTTGTCTTCCCAAGAACATGGACTGGCCCAGCTTTTACATGCAAGCACTGCACTGACTGAACCATTCCCCGTCTCCATTTCCTTCCTTTGGGTCCCATCATCTGACTTCTTGCAGAAAACTCTAAGCTCCAGTTATTTCGCCATAGAGTTTCTCCCAACTCTGAGCCATCTAGGGAACTCCCTTTTGTAAAACCCAAGTTTGTTCATGTCCCTTCTCTGTGTAAAATCTAGCCAGGTCCCTGCATTTGTCATCATTCTGCCAGTAATCAACTTACAAAGAGAGGGGGTTTGTTTGGGGTTATAGTTTATGTTCAGTCAGCCCCACTGCTCTTGGGCCTGTGGTGAGGCCGCCCGCCATGGCAAAGGTGATGGCAGAGGAAGACCACTCACCTCTGGTCACAAAGCAAAAGAGAAAGAGGGAAGAAGGGGCCTAGGATCCAATTATCTCCTTCAAGGACATACCTCCAATGACCTGGAGACCTCCTAACACCTCCTTAAAGGGCCCCACCAGTTTCAAATCATACCATAGTGGGGTCTGAACCTTTACCATGTGCACCTGTAGGAATTCTTACGATCCAAAGTATAGTTCTATTGCCCACAGGGGCACATTCTATGGGAGCCTGACTCACCATGTGCTCTCCCACCAGCTCTGCCTGATTTTACCCATCATATCTCCTGCCTCTCTTTGCCACTTCTCACAATTTCCTCAGCTTCCCTAACAAGATATGCCCTTTTGCAATCCTTGCTTTTGACCTATGTTGTTTATTCTTCCTAGACTATACACCCTCTCTTTTCTCTCTGGAAATTCTTATTCATTATTCATCAGGGACAACTCACAAACTGGTCACCTCCCTGTTGATGACTTCCCTGAGCCACCAAGATACACTTAGTCACTTCTGAAGTCTTATTCCCCTTTGCCCTTTGCTCTGGAAGTGGCCATTGTTCATACAATGACCACATGGCCGCTTTGAATACCTTCTCTGTTGGTCAGTTTTTTAACCACGGGAATTCCATTTACCCGAGGTGCAACCTAGAAAGCCAAAATTTTACTTGTAGTTAGCAAGAAACTGAAGGACTCAGAATCTTCTAATCAAGTGTGCCTGCATAGAATTTTCCCAAGCCCACAGAATGAGTCATGTGTGTTCCAGGGAAGTGAGGCAGGAGCCTGGTTATCTAGCAAGGTCTATGTAGACAGGTCTTTGGTTCTTGGGGTGGCCAGTGGTAGAGTTGTGGTAAGTAGTCTCTGGTGCTCAGAGACAATGAGATCATTTGCTAGAGCATCTTGTCAGGGTGGCTGGGAATGTTTCAGTCCCCAGGTCTCCCAGATATTTTACAAACCATCTAATGACCCAGGATGAGTGAACTCCTCAAACAAGTCTGAATACATCTTCATTGGTAGCAACTGAAAAGTAATGTCTGAAATACCTTGGTTAGAATCTGTATCAATTTTACTACATATTATCTGTTTGCCTGTCTTGCTGTGTTACATTAACTCCAGCTACTGTGTGTTCTATGTAGTGTGGTTCCAGTTTCCTTTGTCTTGTCTGGTTTTGTTTTCCTTTGGAGATGGGGTCTTGTTGGGAGCTGTGTGGCCCCAGTTTCAGACCAGTATATTAGTGCGTGTCCAATGGGTGTACAGATGAAGCAAAAGCCCTCAGGGACATTCTCACTTGGCAAGGACCAGTGGACTTCAGGACAGCACAGAATACTGCTGGGACCGTGCCGCCTGCGTGCTCTCTTCTCTCTCATATGATGGATGATTCTCTTGGAGGTTTTAGTGTCATTTTGTCAATCGTGTTTGGGACAGATATGATCATTCCTGGAAACCCCACTTTTTCTCGAATACTTTTCCCTGAAATTCTTTGGGAGCAGATGCTTCTCAGGTTTCTTGTCTGGGGATGCCAGCTGTCACTTCAGGTCCCAGGAGTTATCTAACTCAGTGTTGACAAGATCAGAGACAGATCAATCCTATTTCTGTAAATATGTTTAGAACGAGATTGTTGTTCTTGAAATGTGTGCCTATTTATCACCTTTAAGTTTTGTAAAGTCAGGATATACTTGGCTTGATATTTGGCCGAGCTAGCAAAATCACAGGTGTTGTTTTTAGTTTAAAGATTCTTTGATGTAGGGCTGGAGAGGTGACTTAGAGGTTAAGAGCACTGACTGCTCTTCCAGAGGTCCTGAGTTCAATTCCCAACCATCTGTGATGAGATCTGGCGTGCTCTTCTGTATGCATAATAAATAAATAACTCTCTAAAAATAAATAAATAAAAAGATTCTTTGATG
This sequence comes from Onychomys torridus, assembly GCF_903995425.1. Classification (NCBI taxonomy): domain Eukaryota; kingdom Metazoa; phylum Chordata; class Mammalia; order Rodentia; family Cricetidae; genus Onychomys; species Onychomys torridus. Next base: position 5,128 of record NW_023411969.1, on the reverse strand, counting down.
TAAAAGTTGGGAAAAGCACATTTGACATATTTGTTTTTGCTGAAGGTTAACGTTGGAAGATGGGGAAAACTTGTTTGTTATTATGGGAAAACGTGCTTGTTTTTGATGTATATAAATAAAGACGGCTGTGGGAGACCTGATCCCACTTATTCCCAAGGGTACTCTTGAGGAGGGAGGAGGGAGAAATATTTACATAGAAATATAGAGGGAAAGAGACAGATAGAAACACAGGATAGCCTCAGGAGGGCCTAGATCATTATCCACTGTCCCCTTCTGTCTCTTCTAAAGGGCTCTATATAGGAATGCCAAGGGGTGGGGCAAAAGACCTCCCCCCAGCACAGCCAAATGCAGACCCTTCCAATCACCTGGTAACCATGCACATGGTCAAGCAATCTTCTAATGCAGCCCTGCTGGGTAAAGCAAGCTCAGATCTCACTAGGAAACCTCTGTGGGCCTCCACAGAGGACTGAAGCTTTTTGGGGCCAGCTACATGTGTGAAACTCATCTGGTGGTCAGAAAACTCATTTCTTTGAGCTGAAGCCCCTTCCCTGTCTCAGGACCTGAACACAGACTGCAGAAGGACCGAGGCAGGGTCTATCTCCTGGGAATCTTCCTGCACCGGTTTCCTGAATATGTAGATTACAAGCATGAATTATTTATTATATAGCCTATTTATTATCAGCCTAGCTTTTTAAATTTAATTTAATTTTATTTTGTTTATTCTGTCTGTCTGTATGCCTGTAAGCCAGAAGAGGGCACCAGATCTCATTACAGGTGGTTGTGAACCACCATATGGTTGCTGGGAATTGAACTCAGGACCTCTGGAAGAACAGTCAGTGCTCTTACCCTCTGAGCCATCTCTCCAGCCCTATGCCTGGCTTTTTAAACTTTAAAAATAGTTTAATCTGGACTGGCCTCAAATACGTGTGGTAAACCATGCACTTCAGCTTCTTAAGTGCTGACATGTAAACATCTGCCCCCATGCCAATTTGGTTTGGCATTTGAGGGTTTCCCTGGTGGTACAGGCTAGCCTGAAGTTGATCATCCCCATTTCAACCTCCCAAGGGCTAGAGTGATAGGCCTGTGCCGTGATGCCCAGTTTAATTTTAATTTCTTGAAGAATTTATATTGAAATTATATGTTCAATGCCTACTCTGTGTCATGTCCTGTTCTAGTCATTAAGAACATAGTAATGGAGAGACCCTTGTCACTTGTGTTTATGTGAGATGTACAGTCTAAAAGGTTGATGCCTGAACATTTTAGAAGTCCAGCTGGGTCAGCAGCACCAATTGGTTTGATTAAAATTTTCAATTAATGTCTATTTGTGCCTTGGAAATATGAAGGAAAATGAGAAATGCCCTTCATGTCTCTTAGGCTAATAGGAGACGGGTGTGTAAACTATTCACTTGACTGCAGCGGGAAGGTGCTGAAAGAAAGGTGACCGGGATTCATAAGTGGCTCAAAGCAGGGGAGGGACTCGCTTGGAAGGTCCAGAATGAAGAACTGAATTACTAACATAAGAAAAACAAAAGAACTTAGTGTCTTCACCAATATGAGTAAACACACAGGATTTCCTCTCTTCCCTTCTATGTCTTTCTTACTATTATCATTACCCTCTAAGCAGTTGAAGGGCCAGCTTTTTACAAATCCTTATTGATAATTCCCTTTCCATGTCCTTAATATCTTAGCTGGGACTTTTTACAAGTCCCATATGCCTTGAAGTAGATAATGATTTCTTACCTTTTGATGTATGTTATCCACATCTCTCAGTGCCCTTCAAACCAGGACTTGGCTCCAGTTTCTTTGTATTTTACTCTGGTTTCTTTCCCCTCCTTTCTGTCCATCTTTCTTTCTTTTTGGGGGGAAGGAGGTGGATAGGGTTGTACTTTATATCTCTGGCTGCTCTAGAGCTTGCTGTGTAGACCAAGCTGCCCTCAAATTCAGAGATGTGACTGCTTCTGCCTCCCTGCTCATTAAAAGTGGATGTGATTACACCCAGCATGCTTGCTTCCTTCAGACAGTGTCTCATTTAGTAGTCCAGACAGGCCTGGAACTTATCGTGTAGCCCAGGCTAGCTCAGCTCCAGCCAGTTCTATTGCTTTGGTCTTTTGAGTGTTTGGATTACAGTGTGAGCCAGAATACCTGGCTTAGAATATCAAATTTTGACGAAGATCTCAAAAAACTGGAATATTCGAATGCTGTTGAAGAATCATGAAAATGCTACAAAATCATATTTTACAGTTTACCAGTAGAATCCACTAATACTGGGCCTATGCACATGCTATTACTCAGAGCTTGAGCAAGAGAAAGAGGGGGGGAGGGAGGGAGGGCAAGAGAGGGAGGGGGAGGGAGGGAGAGAGAGGGGGAGGGGGAGGGAGGGAGAGAGGGGGGAGGGACAGAGGGGGAGGGGGAGGGGGAAGGAGAGTGAGGGTGGGAGAGGGGGGAGGGGGAAGGAGAGGGAGGGAGGGAGAGAGAGAGAAGTGAATGCTTAGGGCTGGAGAGATGGCTCAGAGGTTAAAAGCACCAACTGTTCTTCTGGAGGTCCTGAGTTCAATTTCCAGCAACCACATGGTGGCTCACAACCATCTGTAATGAGATCTGGTGCCCTCTTCTGTATACATAATAAATAAATAAATAAATAATCTTTTAAAAAAAAAGGAAGTGAATACTTATTCATTGACTGTCTGAGAATTACATCAGCTTTATTTATGATTTTATTATGATTGCTCCAGCGTGGTAACACTCTAAATGTCCATCCACAGTTGACTGTGGTAGAGTCAGACCATGCAATAGCAATGTAAAACATTTTTAAATGGCTAGAAGCAAGAATGTGAATGGTGTTCACACATTAATACTGGGTAAATGATGAGAGTTTCCAATGAAAAGAACACATATTTTGATTCCTTTAAGTGAAGTCGCAGAACAGGTGATTTACCCCTGGTGGGAAAAAGTGGGTTAATGGGTGACTTTTACATGGCCACCATTCATGACACAGGAAGGCTTAGGAGGGGTTCTGGGGTGGAGAGGACTTTTACAGTGACGGTTTATCTGGTCTGATTTGCTTTTGTTTGGTTTTACTTGTTTTGTTAATTCTTTTTCAGTTGGGATCAATCCCAGCGCTTCTAGATTTCTAATCAAGCACTTATCATTCAGCTCCAAGCCCCAACTTTGTTGGTGTTTTAAAAGCCTCTTGCAAAAGGATTTTGTAGGATAATGACATCTGCCCTTCACTGAAAACATCTTATACCTCCAACCAGATAAATATGAAAAATCCCAAGTTCCTTATGTTTTATATTTTTGTACTGTTTTGTTTTTGAGACAGGATCTCTCTATAGAGCCATGACAGTCCTGGAATTACCTAAGTAGACCAAGTGGCCTTGAACATACAAATATCTACCTGCCTGCCTCCCAAGTCCTGGGATCAACGGCACGTGTCCCCTGGCACGATTTGTACGTTTTAACCATATGTAGTTTATGTCTTGATACAAATGCAAGGGAAATGATGAAACACCAATTCATGTTCTCTGGATGAGTACGTGAAGGAATGAAAGCCTGACCCGCATCTTCAAAGACGATAAGAAGGCATTGCAGCATGGTGGGGATCAGTTTTACAGCAGTGTTCTTAATGCTCTTGGTATTCTGACGATGCGCAAAGAATTGCCAGTGTACCTCCGTCACTTAATATCACTACCTTTGCTACTTAGTCATCTGAGTGGCACTTCAGTAAAGAAAGTGATGAGCAGTAAAAATAGGTGACGCGTACCTTATGGAGCTGACATTTAATTCACTGTGAGGGATATATTGAGCCTTTTCAGAACTGGAAGGCTTGGCTAATGCCCTTCCCCATGTGTTTTTTAATCCCTTGGTGCTTTCTGGGGTGTGCATCCAAATTAATTATTCAGACTTCTTGAGGAGAGTGGAGATGTTGGGCACTGGTGCTTACAAACAGCATCAGAAACCACCCAACACGTGATTGCCCACGCAACCCAGAGTGAAGTAGTGCTAATTGCCGGGCGGTGCAGCCAAGGGACGTGCCTCTCCCATCCTACCCCAGGTGGAGTTCGTGGCTAAGCAGCCACTCACTCTGCCAGGCAGACACAGGTCAAGAGCAGCCACCAACTTCAGCAGGTGACCCATGGCAGCTGCAGAGGCATTGCAGAAACCCGACCAGGGGACGCTGTTCCCGGGATGTCCAGTAGGCGTCGCTGCCCCGCAGCCGGGGCCGGGAGTCGAGCTGGAGGTACCTGAGGCTCCCGAGGTCGCTACACCTGGGCTTGCAGCCCCGGCCGCGCGGGGGCGCTGTGGAGCGACCCGGCCGTGCTCCGCGGAGCTCCCGCCGCCCAACCTCCTTAGGTCCTTGTCTTTTAACCCTCCTCCATCCCACGCACGGGCGACAAGGGGGCGGGGTCCGGCAGCACGCAGGGAAAGGCGGGCGAGCTGGCGCCCAGGTGAGTTCTTCCACCGCGGCTGGGGGCCGGGGAGGACAGCGTCGGAGCATCTGGCAGAAGAGGCACAGGAGGAGATGCCGCTGTCGCCACCATCTCAGGGCGGACCCAGGGAGGACAGCCCGTCCAAGGCCACCAAGAAGCACTCCACCTTCCACATCTGGCGCTCCAAGAAGAAGCAGTCTCCGCCGTCCAGTTGTGGGGTGTTCGTCCCGCACCCGCCCGGTGAGACCCGGTAAGCGCTGCGTGTACGGATCCCCCCGCCCCGTGCCCACTCTCTGCCCCAAGGCTCACCGGGGTTTGCATGGCTTGGCTCGCCCTGAAACTGTGCCTGGGGTCCAGGCCCCTCAGCTCTGGCTCAGTCCAAGCTCCAGAGCCTCATGCATGGGCCCTTCGTTTTTACTTTCTTCAGTAATCCCCACTGGCAGTTGTGAAAAGCAGGAGGGGGTGCAGTGAAGGGCTGGCATCAAAATAAATGCCTCTAGGAACGCCTTGGAGCTCTGCAAGTGTTTTGTTTTTAGTGCCTTAATTGTAAAGACTCCCATGTTCATGGATATTAGTCTCCATTATCCTCACAAGATCCAAGGGAGGAGAAAGTGGTGGGCATAGTTGACTCTATTAAATGGACAGAGAAACAGAGACCCAGGGTAAATGTCCCCAGTAGAATCAGTGACAAACCAGGG
>NW_023411968.1:0-485 GCF_903995425.1 Onychomys torridus | reverse complement strand
ATGAATACAGAACTAGAGTGCATGCCTAACTCTTTTAAGAACTTCAGTAAAACAATCTCTGAGTTCATCTTATCTTTTTGTTTGTTTGACGGAAGTTTAAAGTGCAGAATGGTTCTTAATATTTACTTTTGCTGTCCTATAACTGATGACATAGACTAGGCTAACTTTCAACTCAAAAGTACATACATCTGCTTCTACCGTCTAAGTTCATGAGCCATTACACTCAGCTTACAATTTTTTGTTGTAGTTAGTAATGGTTCATGCAATCTTTCTGATGTGTGCTCAGTACTGTTGAAGTGTTTTCTTGTCTCTCTAACTCTGATAATAGGCATTTCTCTTGCAAGATGATAACCAATTCAAAGCATTCATAAATAATTCTTATAAACCTCCTATTGAGTTTGTTTGTGAAGTAGCTTAATGATTTCTTTGTAATGTCTGAGTCATAAAATACATATAGCAGTCACTGGAATTATGTGGCTATATTG
>NW_023411967.1:0-16812 GCF_903995425.1 Onychomys torridus | reverse complement strand
TTTCCTAAAGCTCAAGCAATCTCAATGAATCTGGTCAGAGTAAAACATTTTTCTCCAAATATGTGTTTTTCATTTTTATACATAGTTTAAAGGAACACGGCACAGCCTATTATGTTTCAGAATTGGGCTTTATTTTAAAATTAAACATATAAAAGATGTGAGCTCCCACACACTTCACATACACACAAACAATAAAAATACAGTAAGTTTAAAGATAAATGTCTGTAGAACTAACAGAAGTCTGTTGAAATTAAGACGTTACTGATGTGGTTTGTCTCTCAGGGATAAGGCTGGAGTGGAAAATGAGAAAGATCACAGGCACACAGGCACACAGGCAAATTTGATCACTGAAGAAAACTTACCAAGAAGACTTCTTTTTTTTTAAATTAACTTGTTCAAATTTTCTATGTACTTAGGAAATGCTATTCAGGTTGGGAGATAATAATTCTCAGTTTAGGGAAGAAATAGTTTGGAAAAACAGATTGAGAAACTACTCCAGAGGGGCCACTTGAGCTCACTCAGTGAACAAAGTCACCACAAACTTAGATGCCACGTGATAGGGTTGGGGCAATGGAAGCACATCTCCATGGAGCTAAGAAACTTGGAACCAGTGAGTGTTTCTGGAAAGTTCTGGAGAGGAGGGGTGCTCACAGGAAATGATAGACAGGGCAGTGGTATGTCAAAATGAAGGGGCCAGCCATGTGTGAGAGTGTGTGAGTGTGTGTGAGTGTGTGTGTGTGTGTGTGTGTGTGTGTGTGTGTGTGTGTGAACCTGCAGCAAGGGATTGAAGAAAATTCTATCCTTTGTCATTCATTGTTTACAGAATCTGTGATTAATTTTCAGTTGAAAAGCATGTATATTTATACAGTGTAATTTTTTTTTCCTTTACAGTTTGGACTGACACCATATAAACTGGCTTTATTTAAAGGAAAACACCAGATGGCACAGTTTTTAATGCAGTACGGTACAAATGCACATTCGGAGGCTGAGTCAAATAGGTACTGCTTCTTCTTTTTTATAATCTTAGTGATGTTCTTGAGAGTGACAATTGCATAAATAAGGAATACTAAAATGATAGGAGGAAGGTTGGCTTTAACTCATAATGAGTGTGAGCTGGAAAAGGGACTGTTCCCACCAAAACAAACAAACACAATTAACAGTGTGCATCAGGACTCAGTTTCCCATTTAAAAACAACAGTTCTTCATAATCTGATTTGATTGGTGATTTTCTACTAGTTAAGGGAACCATATTAATGTTTTTCCTTTGAAAAGTTTCAACTTTAATTATTTTTAACAGTGAATTTTGTAATCATTTCAGTATTTTCATTTTTTCTTATATATTTTCCTTTAGAATACTATGTTGAACATAGTTTTTGAAAGTCATGTTGTCTCTTTGATCATTCATTCTGTTTTAAATGGCTTTTGAGCAATCATGGTAATTACATGCTATTATCAGATGCTATTCTTTTTTTTTTTTCCTGTGCTGTCTGAAATGTCTTCATGTTGTGTTGGTCAGATGTGAATCTATGCACCCACACTCTTGAAACAGTTATCATGGTTAGGAACCGTTATCCACAAAGGGTATAAAGAAGTATGACTCAAGTTTTTTGTCTTTGCTGGCGATCCCATCAGCAGTAACCTTTGAACATGGTTCTATAGAGAAGGTTCACACAACTGAATGGAGTCCAACAAAGAATCAAGAAAAGCACAAGTATTGCATCAGAGTTGACCAACTAATAACCCTCAGGCACCTAGAACTTAGCCACAGCCAGGAAAGAAAGGAGATGGTGAGACTGTGCTCCCCTCCCCTGAGTTTTGGAACAGGATGTGACTTAACATTACAAGGCAACATTTGGTGATGGTTTGGTGTCTACTAGCAAACAGGTAACAACAACAACAAATACAATGCCACCTATAGACTGTCAAAAATATGTTGGATGGTGAGAGTAAAGGCAAGATTGCTTCCCTGTTCTACCAAGTCCATCTCTCGTGAGAACAGAGAAGGGACTGTGTGCTATCGGTTCAGGAGAGGAGGGATGAACTAGGAGTAATAATTGAACTGGTCATATACATGTACAACTATAAACTATACTTACTCCAGGCATTAAAGCAAAGGATGTGGAAGAACCCTTCTTCCTTGTCCCTGTGTGCATGCCTGCATGGTGGTGGTGGTGAAAAAGCAGCTTCAAAGCACCTAAAATGCAGTGACTTCTGTGATTTTGGGCAGCTTGATGCTTGAAGATAGAGTATATTTCGTGTTCTACCAAACCAACTTCTTGAGAGAGCATGAGACTCAAGGAAATGCCAAAAAAGTTTCTTGACAGGGAATGGGCCATGGTTCTTTAGGGGTAGAGGAAGAAGAAGGAAATAGGAGCATTAAGTGCTTTGAGCACACAGCCACAAAGCCATCAGTTACTGAAACCATCAGAACAAAGTGTGCAAAAATCACCATCCTCCCTCTAGTGGTCTAGATATGATTGTGTTGCTTATTTTGCATGTGTCTGTATGCAGACATGAAGAGTAGAGTAGGATATCTGTGTTTTGTGTCATTCTCTATCTTGTCTACTTGACATAAGGTCACTGACTGAACCTGGAGCAGCTCTAGCAGCAACCAAACCCAAATGATACCCTGTCAGTTCCACCCACAGTACTGGGGTTACAAGTGCATGTGTCCATGTCCAGCCTTTTATGTGGTTGCTGAGGATTCACACTCAGGCTGTTGTGTCTGGGCAGCAAACACTCTTATTGACTGAGCAATTTCCCAAGCCATCGACTCTTTTAACTTTCATTTTAAATAGAAGTAAGTCTTAACTGAATGTTTTATACATTAAGTTGAAACTCACAAAACCAACCAAAACAAACAAACTATGAAACAGGGTTAACCTTGAATTACATAAATGCACAAATGTCACTGAATATACAGGAAATAAAACTTTCAACAGAGTTGCTCAAAGGACCAAACCCACACATTATTGCTTGTTTTTATTGTAAAGGCTGTCTGAAAAACCTAATGGTCCTACATGTATACCAGAGGAGAGAGACACTACCTGTATTACTAAGGTAAAATGATCCTTTGTGAAACTCATTTTCTTATGCTATTTGTTAAAATGAAGCAATTGTCTACCTATCACAGTTTTGTATGGAAATTTGGCCAGAGAAATCAATCTGTTGGCATGAATCATCATTTCTATAAATTGTGAGTAATAAGTCCTTGCAGGTAGTGGTGGCCCAATCCAGGAATGGACTGGAAACACAGTGATGGGAAGATTGAGAGCAGTCCTCCCGTAATAGATGTTTCATGTTTGATAAGGATGGTTTGCGGATATCAATACACCTTTGAGTGATTTTAAAACACAGCTGTGGTAATACACCTGGATACATTTTAATGGGTCCAGTTATTTCAGTGATCTAGGAATTGCCCAGGTCACTTCACCTTCGATATAGGTGCAGACTGCTTTTAGCTTTTATTTTGCTATGGACACTTCTATTTCAGGATCACATGTGAGAGCATCTCCTCTGTTTCTGTCTTTGCTTCTGTACTTACACTAGCAGGAACTTGTGAAAATTTAGCCACTTGTAATCTGTTCATCAAAATTATAAAGAGATTACAGCATGTTTTCTCTTTGATTCCCTAGGAGTATGTGGAAAACTCTTCCTCTAGTTACATAGGAGGTATCTTTTCTCCAATTAGCCAGCAGTTCTAGAAGCAAAGATTCAGTTACCATATAGTAACACTTTAAGTTCCAGAATTTTTGTTCTGTGTTTTAAAATAATATACCTTTACATTGTTTGTGCCACATTCACACATTTAAAATACTGGTGGGTTTTAATTAGATATTTATCTATTCATATTAAAGTAACTTCATCACAGTGAGTGGCAGGAGGTTAGAAACCAGTTTACTTATATCCTGGATCACTCAAATGAGGGTTTGTGTGAATCATAAGTTGCATATTAATGACTTCTGAATGTGAATCAATGGACAAAAGCAGTTTCATGGGTACTATGATATGGAAGACACACATTAGTAATTAATTCAGTGTTTATTTAGAAATGAAAAATAGTATACAACTTTGCCTCCCCACCAGGACAGAGAAACACTGACGAGAGGGGTCCAATTAAAATTAATAATCATCTCATATAATATCAGAAATTTTAAAACATTGGGAATTCAGTGTAGTCTCAGCCACAGGGCAAGGTCAGGTTTCTCAGGTTATGATTTTCTCTTGCTCTGGGCTAGCATAAATACATGTTAGTATTTGATGAGAAAGTAGTAATTTGTAAATAGATGAGCATATTTGTTGATATTTCAGGTTTAAGTAAGAGTTCCTACCCTTTATGATTCAATATCCTGGAACTCTAAGGAATAAAGCAGTTTTAATTTTGTGGACCCAAAACAAAAGAATTAACTTCAGAACAAAACAAAGAAAGTTAATCCTCTAACTTTCCATTACAGAAAAGTGAAAAACAATTTTCATACAGTAGTAGCATCTGTACCTTGAAAAAGATGAAGAATGAAATAAACCTATCTTCTCTGGGAAAGTTAATAACTGATAGCTGCAAAGAAAAAATACTTACTGGTAATTCCTGCTTATTTGAAAACTAACATATTTGGTTGAGAGAGGAATGATGCATCTGTGTCCCTATGTCTGGAGTATTGCAAATAGTATCAGAGAAAGAAACCAAGGCAGGAAAATGTCCTTCACTTCTTTCACACCCTCACTTCTGGGAAAACACAAGCTAATCACATTGTAAGGCAGTAGTTCTCAACCTTTCTAATGCTGTGAACATCTGATGCACTTCCTCATGTTGTGGGGATCATCACTATACTATTACTATCCTTGCTACTTCATCACTGTAATTTTGCTAATATTATGAATCATAATGTCAATATATGTCCTTTAGGAAGATCTTAAGTGACCTCTGTGAAAGAGAGTCCTATTGTTCCCAACTGGGTAATGACTCACAGGTTGAGAACATCTGTTTGAAGGGGCATGTGGTAGTAAACTAGACTATGGAGACAAAAATCAGAAAGTGAACAACTTGCATCATAGAGAAAAGAACTCATAAAAATTGAGAGACAAAGTAATCAAGACTCATGGAGTAACTAATATCAACATGAATGTACCCAACATACTTTTATGTTTTAAATTGACTTATTCTATGTGTTTAAATGTTTCACATGTATCCCTTCTATATACTTTGTGTGTTGGCTGCCCACAGACATCCAAAAGTGCATTTGATCCCCTGGATTTGCTGTTCCAGATGGTTGTCAGCCATGATGTGGGTCCTGTGAATCACACACAGGACTCCTGCCAGAGTAAAAAGTGTTATGTACTGCTGAGTCATCTATCTAGACCCCAGAATGAATATGTTGGACATGCATATGATCAGAGCATAAGCCAAAATATCATTAGTAGAAATAAGTAGCCAGCTTCAGCATGTGGCTAACTCCTTGGACCCTAGGCATCATCAGCCTGCAAATTTAATCCCTGCACTCATGAAGTAGAGGCGGACTTGTCTTTGTGAGTTCAAGAACACACTGGTCTCAATTTATTTGGTGCACACAGGAAGGAAAGAAACATGTATGCAATACCAGAAGTGTGGAACTCAAAGGATAATTTATAAGAGTCAGTCCTCTCCTCTTTCAATTTCAGTCACAGGATCAAATTCAAGCTTTTAGTCATGCTGGCAGGTGCCATCATCAGATGTGCCCTATCACTGCCTAGCTGATTTATACTTTTACTAAAATGAATTAACATTAATATACACAAACATATATACACAACACAAAAGGCACAAAACAATAATACACACCCAGACACACACACAAACACACACACAACAAAAACACAACACAAACACAAACAGAAAGACACACACACACACACACACACACACACACACACACACACACATGTATGCCCATATACAAAAAGAAAGCAAACATAAAAAAATGAAACCACACACAACTCCAGTGCCAGCAGATCAATCTGCCTGCAGGCATGGTTTCTTGGGATCCCTCCCAGAAAACACAATTGCCAGCAAATTGTTTGACCACAACAAACTTGTGGAAGAAAATCTAGGGAAAGATCATCCAACAATATCTCCATTGTATTTCCAGCAATGACACTCACATCCACCTATCACATGCAAAAGCTCAAGCAGTCTCCAAAAACCGTTCAGAGAAAAGCACTTTTTGCCAAGTCTGATTTTAACATTGGTATACACAGTTAAAAGGAACACATCAAGTCTATTTTGTTTCAGATGTTGGCTTCATTTGAAAATCAAACAATAAAATTTTGGGACCCACACACTTCCCATACACACCAAGCAAAAGAATTCATTTACAAAACCAAGAAAGTTTCCATTCCAGAAAAGTGAAAATGAGCTTTTGGCTGTTATTATGATCTCAACTTTGAAAACCATCAAAACTGCTATGGACCTGACTACTCTTGTTGAGGTAATAAATGATAGCAGCAAAGAACACAGATATTTACTGGTAATTCCCCTAATTTGAAATGTAACGTATTTGCTCTTGAGAGGAATGATGCCTCGGAGTTTCTATGTCTTCAGTATTGCAAATAGTGGCAGAGAAGAGGAAACCAGCCTAGAACATTCCTTCCCTTCCTTAGTACAATCATGTCTGGGAATACACAAGCTTCTAATTCCTTCTAATATCTTCTAAGGCATTAGATCTCAACCCTCCAAAGGCTATGACCATCTGATGAACTTCTTCATATTGTGTTAACCTCCACATAAAAAAATTTCCTTTCTACTTCATAACTGTAATTTTGTGTGTGTTTTGAATCATAATGTCAATATCTCTGTTTTCAGAAGGTGTTAGGTGACCTGTGTGAAAGAGTCCTAGGATTCCCCAACTCACAGGTTGAGAAACACTGCCTTCATGGAAACGGGATAGTAAATGAGACAATGGAGACAAACATCTAAAATATGCCTGCAGGTAGAGTGATCTGCTGGCACCAGCATTGTTTTTGTGTGGTTTCATTTCCATTTGTTTGTTTGTTTGTTTTCTTGTTTGGTATATGGGCATACATGTGTGTATGTGTCTGTATATGAATGCTAATATATATTCAGTCAAAGCATCCATCAGAGGGCCACTGAGAGGGCTAATCTGATAAAGGCACTTGCCAGCATGACTGACAAGTCCAATTTCAGGTCTTAGTCAGATATGGTGAGAGGAGAGGACCTACTCCAATAAAAGATCCTTGGACTTCCACACTTTTGCTGTGGCACACATGTTTCTTGCCTTCCATCAGGCACCAAATAAATTGACACCAGTGTGTCCTTGCACTAACATAGACTAGCCTGTCTATGCCTCAGGAGTGCAGGGATTAGAGGAGTGCAGCAACATGCAAGCCTCCTACTTATGTTCTTCTTGCCTATAAGTTGTCTGCATTTCATTGTATCAAATTGGGAGGCTGACAAGACCTAAGGTTCACTACTTTAGCAAACACCCTGAGGATGTCTAATTATTTCAACTAATGATATCGTGGTGTGTGATTTTTTTGTGTGTGTGTTCATAAGGAACATATTCATTTTGGGCTCTAGAAAGTTGACCCTCTAGGGTGTATCACTTTTTGCTTTGTCAGAGGACCTGGGTATGATTCACAGCAGCCACATCTTGACTGACAACCACATTCAAGTGCAGTTCCAGGAAATTCAAAACTCTCTTGGAAGTCTGTGGACAGCACTCACATAAGGTACACAGAAAGTATGCATGCAAAATATTTTAAAACCCCTTTAAAAAATCAACTGAACACATACAACTATGTTGGGTACATTCCTGTTGACATTAGCTACTGCGTTTTCCTCCAATATTTGTTCTCTCCATTTGTATGTGTAATAAAGAGAACAATACAAAGGATTAATGAAACAAAGAGTTGGTTCTTTGAGAAGATCAACAAGATAGACAAACCCTTATCCAAACTAACCAAAAGACAGAGAGAGAGCATCCAAATTAACAAAATCAGAAATGAAAAGGGGGGGCGTAACAACAGACAATGAGGAAATCCAGAGAATCAACAGGTCATACTTCAAAAACCTCTACTCCACAAAACTGAAGCATCTAAAAGAAATGGATTATTTTCTGGATAGGTACCACATACCTAAGTTAAATAAGACCAGATACACCATTTAAATAGTCCAATAACCGCTAAGGAAATAGAATCAGTCATTAAAAGTCTCTCAACCAAAAAAAGCCCTGGACCTGTTGATTTCACTGCAGAATTCAACCAGATCTTGAGAGAAGACTTAATACCAATACTATTTAAATTGTTCCACACAATAGAAGCAGAAGGCATATTACCAAACTCCTTCTATGAGGCTACAATTACCCTGATTCCTAAAGCAAACGAAGATGCAACAAAGAAAGAGAACTACAGACAGATCTCCCTCATGAACATTGATGCAAAAATACTCAATAAAATTCTGGTGAACAGACTCCAAGAACACATCAAAACAATTATCCACCATGATCAAGTAGGCTTCATCCCAGGAATGCAAGGGTGGTTCAACATATGAAAGTCCGTCCATGTAATACACCATATAAACAAACTCAAAGAAAAAACCACATGATCATCTCACTAGATGCAGAAAAGGCATTTGACAAAATCCAACACCCCTTCATGATAAAGGTCTTGGAGTGATCAGGAATACAGGGAACATACCTAAACACAATAAAGGCAATCTACAGCAAGCCAACAGCCGACATCAAATTAAATGGAGAGAAACTCAAAGCAATACCACTAAAATCAGGGAACAAGACAAGGCTGTCCCCTCTCCCCATACTTATTCAATATAGTACTTGAAGTTCTAGCCAAAGCTATAAGACAATATAAAGATATTAAGGGGATACAAATTGGAAAGGATGAAGTCAAGCTATCCCTATTTGCAGATGACATGTTAGTATACATGAGTGACCCCAAAAATTCTACCAAGGAACTGATACAGCTAATAAAAACCTTCAGCAACATTGCAGGATACAAGATCAACTCAAAAAAAATCAGTACCCTCCTATATACAATAGACAAACAGGCTGAGAAGGAAATCAGAGATACATCACCAATTACAATAGCCACAAATGATATAAAATACTTTGAGGTTATGCTAACTAAGCATGTGAAGGACCTATATGATAAGAACTTTAAGTCCCTGAAAAAAGAAATTGAAGAAAATGCCAGAAAATGGAAAGATCTCCCATGCTAATGGATAGGCAGGATTAATATAGTAAAAATGTTGATCTTACCAAACGCAATCTACAGATTTGATGCAATTTCCATCAAATTGCCAACACAATTCTTCACAGATCTGGAAAGAATAATACTCAACTTCATATGGAAAAACAAAAAACCCAGGATAGCCAAAAGAATCCTGTATAATAAAACAACCTCTGCAGGCATCATGATCCCTTACCTCAAGCTCTACTATAGAGCTACTATAATAAAAAACAGCTTGGCATAAAAACCGACATGTGGACAAATGGAATCAAATGGAAGACCCTAACATTAACCCGCACACGTATGAACATATAATTTTTGACAAAAAAGCCAAAAATGTACAATGGAAAAAAGAAAGCATCTTCAACAAATGGTGCTGGCATAACTGGATGTCAATGTGTAGAAGACTGCACATAGATCCATATCTGTCACCATGCACAAAACTTAAGTCCAATTGGATCAAAGACCTCAACATAAATCCAGCTACTCTGAACCTGATAGTAGAGAAAGTAGGAAGTAGTCTTGGATGCATTGGCACCAGAGAGCACTTTCTAAATATAACACCAGTAGCACAGACACTGAGAGAAACAATCAATCAGTGGGACCTGTTGAAACTGAGAAGCTTTTGTAGAGCAACAGACACGGTCAACAAGACAAAGTGACAGCCTACAGAATGGGAAAAGTTCTTCACCAACCCCACATCTGACAGAGGGCTGATATCCAGAATCTATAAAGAACTCAAGAAATTAGACATCAAAATGCCCAACAGTCCAATTAAGAAATGGGCTATAGAAATAAACAGAGAATTCTCCACAGAGGAATTTCAAATGGCTGAAGGACATTTAAGGAATTGCTCAACATCCCTAATTATCTGGGAAATGCAAATCAAAATGACTCTGAGATACCACCTTACACCTGTCATAATGGCTAAGATCAAAAGAACAGAAGACAGCTTATGCTGGAGAGGATGTGGAGCAAGGGGAACTCTCCCCCACTGCTGGTTGGAATGCAAGCTTGTACAGCCACTTTGGAAATCAATATGGCGCTTCCCAAGAAAATTGGGAATCCATCTCCCCCAAGACCCAGTTATAGCACTCTTGAGCATATACCGAAGGAATGCTCGATCATACCACAAGGGCATTTGCTCAGCTATGTTCGTATCAGCTTTGTTTGTAATAGCCAGAACCTGGAAACAACCTAGATGCCCTTCAAATGAAGAATGGATGAAGAAAATATGGTACATGTACATAGTGGAGTACTACTCAGCAGAGAAAAACAATGACATCATGAAGTTTGCAGGCAAATGGATGGATCTAGAAAAATCATCCTGAGTGAGGTAACCCAGACTCAGAAGGACAATCATGGTATGTGCTCACTCATATGTGTATACTAGATGTAAAGCAAAGATGACTAGACTGCTACACAACTCCAAGGAGGCTACCTAGAAAACAGGACGCTAGGAAAGATACAAGGATCACCCAATGACAGAGAAATGGATGAGATCTACATGAACAACCTGGACGACAGTGGAAGTAATGAAGGGCAAGATTTGAGGGAAACAAAGCTTAGGGGAGCAGGAGATCCCAGCTGGATCAAGAACAGAAAGGGAGAAGGAGGAATAACAGACCATGATAAAGGAAGACCACATGAGAACAGGAATAGGCAGAGTGCTTGAGAGGTCCCCAGAAATCCACAATGATACATCCTCTGTAGACTGCTGGCAATGGTCGAGAGAAAGCCTGATCTGACTTAGTCTGGTGATCAGATAGGTAAACACCCTAGCTGTCGTGTTGGAACTCTCGTTCAATAACTGATGGAAGTGGATGCAGAGATCCTCAGCCAGGCCCCAGGTAGAGCTCCAGGTACCCAACTGTTGAGAAAGAGGAGGGTCTGCAAGAGCGTGAATTGTTGAATCCAAGATTGCAAAAAGCACAGGGACAAATAGCCAAAAGAATGGAAGCACATGAATTATGAACCAAAGACTTTGGAGCCCCCAGCTGGATCAGGCCCTCTGGATAAGTGAGGCAATTGAATAGCTTGATCTGTTTGGGAGGCACCCAGTATGTGGGACCAGGATCTGTTCTTAGTGCATGAGCTGGCTGTTTGGAACGTTGGGCTTACACAGGGACACTTTGCTCAGTCTGGAAGGAGGTGACAGGAACTGCCTCTACTGAATCCACCAGGTTTAAATGATTCCCCAGGGGTGCCTTGATCCTGGAGGACATGGTAATGGAGGGGAGGGCAGGGGGAAAGGTGGGGGTAGGGGTGGGAGGGGGGAGGACAGGGGAACCTATGGCTAATGCATAAAATTTAAAACATATAATAATAAAAAAAAATTTAAAAAAAGAAACTGGACATCAAGATACCAAATAATTCAATTTAAAAATGGAGTATAGAGAATTCTCAACAGAAGAATCTCAAATGGTGGAGACATACTTAAAGAATTGTTCAACATCCTTAGCTATCAGGGAAATGTAAATTAAAATGACTCTGAGATACCATCTTATACCTGTCAGAATGGCTAAGATAAAAAACAAACAAACAAAAACCTGCTAACAACAGCCTATGTTGGAGAGGATGTGGAGCAAGGGAAGCACTCCTCCACTGCAGGTTGCGAACTTGTACAGTCACTTTGGAAATCAGTGTGGCTATTTCTTAGAAAATTGGTTCAACCTACCTCAAGACCCAGCTATACCACTCTTGGGCATATACCCAAGGAATGCTCAATCATACCACAAGGACACATACTCAACTATGCTCATAACAGAGTTATTTGTAATAGCCATAACCTGGAAACAACCTAGATGTCCCTCAACCAAAGAATGGATGAAGCAAATGTAGTGCGCTTACACAATGGAGTACTACTTAGCTGTGAAAAATAATGACATCATGAAATTCACAGGCAAACGGACAGAACTAGAAAAACGTCATCCTGAGTGAGGTAACCCAGATTCAGAAAGACAAGCATGGTATGTACTCACTCATAAGTGGATATTAGATGTAAAGCAAAGAGTAATCAGGCTACAATCCACAGCCCCAGAGAAGCTAGGTAACAAGGAAGGCCCTAAGAGTGATGCATGGATTTCCCTGGGAAGATAAAATAGATGAGATCTCCTGGATAAACTGGAGGGGATGGGATGGAAGGGAGAGGAAGGGGGATGGGAACATGAGGGATTGGGTTGGTCAAGTTGGGGTCAGGCTGGAGGGGGAGAGTAATGAAGGAGATATCTTGATAGAGGGAGACATCATGGGGATAGGGAGAAACCTGGTGCCAGGGAAAGTCCTAGGAATCCACTAGAATGACCCCATCTATATGTCTTAGCAATAGTGAAGAGGGTGCCTGAACTGGCCTTCCCCTGTAATCAGATTGGTGAGTACCCTAACTGTCATCAGAGATCCTTCATTCAGTAACTGATGGAAGCAGACCCACAGCCAAGCACTGGTCTAAGCTCTGGGACTCCAGTTGAAGAGAGAGAAGAGGGATTGTACAGGCAAGGGGGCATCAAGATCATGATGGGGAAACCTGCAGAGACAGCTGACCTGAGCTCATGGGAGCTCATGGACTCTGGATCAACAGCTAGGAAGCCTGCATGGGACCAACCCTGGCCCTCAGCATGTGGGTGACAGTTGTGTAACCTGGCCTGTGTGAGTCCTGTAGCAGTGGGATCAGGACCTGTCCCTAGCACTTGAGCTGGCTGTTTGGAACTGTTCTGGAATGCCTCGCCCAGCCTTGAGGTAGGGGGAGGAGCTTGGTCCTGCCTCAACTTCATATGCTATACTTTGTTGACTCCCATGGGAGGCCTGACCCTTTCAGAACAGAGGTGGAGGGTGGCGGAGAATGGAAGAGAGGAGGGAGGGCAAACTGTGGTTGGTATGTAAAATAAATGAAAAAGTTTAATTAAAAAAAAAAAAGAAAATGATGTAAGTTTAATCCCAAAAATGATGTTAAAATTTTGAAACAGGCTTTATGGTCATGTGTTCCAGAGACTAGGGATTTGTATTAGAGCACACCAAGTATTATTTAAGCTATTGCTCTCAGGGTACACATCTTAAACCTGGAAAACACAGTCAGATTGACAGGCCACACCATTTTATCCAGTTCTTCTATATTGCTTGAACTAGTGTAACTACCATGATTTGGTTTCATGAAAATTCAGTTGTCTTTTTTTTTTTTTTAATTCAGATTCTTGATTTCTTGGTTTGTGAAACCAAGAAATAGCCAGTCAGGATATTTATGGAGCATCAAAAATTTATTACCTCACTACTGATTGCTAATGTCAAAGTTGGAAAGCTTTCACCCTCCTTCTTACCCATTCCTTTCCCTGCTGTGACCACATCTGCTTTACACTTGTTCAGTGAACTTATTTCTTACACAGGTCCTATTATTTGTAAAAAATGCACATCAAACTTGTAGAAAACTTGGAGAATATTCATTCACTGGTCTGTTTTCTTTCCCACAGACCAGTTAAGTTGCAGCCTGGAAATATTTGCAGGACTGTCTTCTCAGCACTGGGCAGCAGAGGCAGGATTAGGTGTACAAAGCAATTCTTTTTTTTTAAAGGTTTATTTATTTTATTATGTATCAGCATGTGTGACTGCAGGCAAGAAGAGGGAACCAGATCTCATTACAGATGGATTTTAGCCACCATGTGGTTGCTGAGAATTGAACTCAGGACCTCTGGAAGAGCAGTCAGTGCTCTTAACCTCTGAGCCACCTCTCCAGACCTCAAAGCAATTCTTAATTACATAGTGTGAGGCAAGCCAGAGCTACAGGAAATCTTGATCTAAACCAGTGGTTCTCAACCTTTGTAATGCTGTAACTCTCTAGTACAGTTCCTCATGATGTGGTGAGCCACCAACTCTAAAATTATTATCAGTGCTTCTTAATAAGCATACTTTTGTTACAGATATGAACTGTAATATAAATATCTAAGTTTTCTGATGGTCTAAAGCCAGTCCTGTTATAGGTGGATTTGATATCCCAAAGGGAGCTGTGACTCTACCTCCCAGGTTATAAACCACTGCTCTAAAGTGGTATTAATCAACAAATAAATAGCACTTAAGAAAAAAATGAAATGACATTCTTAAACCAGGAAACTTTGGAAAATAGAAATAGAGATTAGAGCAGTCATGCATTTAAAAAAAATGAAATTTTAAAAATGATATCAATAATTGACACTTTAAAATGGTAAAAATGATTGGAAGACCAGTTAGCTATACTGATTTTGAAGCTATACTGTCTTTGAAGCAGAGGAGGTTGTTCCCTGGTATTGGGGATGCCAGTAATAAGAGACTGTATGACTTTGTTCATGTAATATGTTTACTTCTGAGTGCTGTGAACTGACCCAGATTTACAGACAATGGCCTGGGACTCAAACCTCTGAGCTGACTTTACTGTGTCAATCATGATTACACATATCTTCATAGGAGAGTTCTCTGGTTGGAAACTGAATTCTCAGTAGTTCAATCTGTCCTTCCCAAATTGTACACCCACCAATTCTGTCTGTCTTCATTCACCTGGAAGGGATTAATACATGCTAGAAAATGACAGAGAAAGTCATTCACCCTGCCCCATCAGGTCCTTCTTTATGATGGAGACCCCTGCAGCTCACTGCTTTAACATCAGTCTGTGATCCAGCTATTGTCTAATCTGTTTTCCCCAGCAGTGTACACAGGACACTGTTCCTCCTCTTTTGTTCTGGAGGGAGAAGCTGTGCTCTACACACAAATCTTTTTCCCCTTACTGCAATGGATAGTCCATTCTGTCACTCAAACTGGTAATTGCAGAACTCTTTGGTACCATAGATCAGTAATCTGAGAATTTTAAGGTGGTTAGTAAGGAGAAAAGGAAAGGCCTCTGTGGGACTAGCAACAGTGTGCAAGTCCACATCATCAATTTTGGAGACCTCGACTTAAAACTGCTTATACCAAAGACTGGAGATGTAGGTGTTCTAGAACTAAGACACCTTCTTTGCACACCTGGACTTAATTTTGGTTGTGACCCTTTAATGATCTCTTGAGCAGCTTTGACATGCCTGTTTTTAATGGAGGAATGGTCTTTTCTGCAGGTTGTAAATCAGGCTTGTCTCCTTTGTTATGGGAATGTAGTTTTAAATCTGGTTAATCCTGGTTAATGAATATTTCCATCTTACTATACTAACAGACAAGGTTAGCCTACAACTTATCTTTGGGGTATTGGGGATGGAGCTCTCCCTTACCTACATTCCACTTTGTGACTTCATGTCTCCTCAGAATGGGTAAACCCTTATCTGATCAATTCTATTATGATCAATTCTATTCTTCTAAATTACAGTTTAGTAGTGGAGTGCTTCTCTAAACTAGAGATATGACATATAAGCTTCACAAAATTTACTCCAGATGGATCCTAAACCTAAATGTTAAATGTTAAAGATACTACAGAGACCAGGGCTCTCCAAGTTTGGCAAGTCTGCCTTCCACATCAACAATATAAACACTACAGGTGACATCCTTTCACAGTGATGTCAAACCAAAGATGTTTCTTAGCATAGTCCTGCTCCCATTGCTCTGCACACACACAGCCAGCAGAAGTAGGTTATTCAGAGGCTGCCACCCTGCCCAAGGGAGTTGCAAGGACCACACAGGACCTTCAGGAACATGACAAACTCTTTGTCTAGCCATTGGCTCCCATTCAACCAGGGGAGGACCCACCACACCAGCTCCATTGGCTTAGCTGGATCACCCAGTAGGAAGACAGCAGCCCCTCACTCATCATGGTGAATCCCTCCTCCTGACATGAGGACAGTGGTACCTCATTCACCAAGGCCAGCCTCACCTCCCTGTTTGTGGAGAGCAGGTCTTCACTCACCATGGTGAAGCTGTCAAGCTGACCTGCATTTTCCCCATGATGGAGGCCAAGACTCAACACACAGGATAACTTCTGACTTCTCTAGGAGCTGAGCTAAGCTGGAAGCCTGGATCCTGGAAGTGCCTTCCTATCTGACTGGTGGGTCTGCTGGAGTCTCTGATTGGACAGTGAGGCGTGAGTGACAGGACCAGTGAGCTGAAGTAACAAAGTACAGTAGTTCCTAGACTTGGCCTCCAATCTAAGGACAGACTTAGGCCAGGTTGGCTGAAAGTTTGTGCCAAGTTCAACAGCAAGTTACTTATTAAGGTACACCAATGGATTCAGTTTTAAAATGTAGTTCACAAATTCAGAAGGAGCCAAATCAGACAATGTTGCATAAAAGGGACAAAGAAAAACTCAAGGACATTATAAACATAGTCCACAAGGCCTTGGGACTGATAATCACAGGCCCATGTGTGGAAAGTGGTGGGTTCTCATGATCAGAAGACACCCTTCCCCAAAGACCCTGGCCCCAGACATTTACCAGCTCTACAAAGCATATTCCCTGTTTTAGAGTACAAGCTCTGTTTCTTTCTTAATACAACAGGGACTTAGAGAAACTTTCCAAGGCCTACACAGGTGGCCAAGCTCACAGAGGGTTTTTAGTTTTCAGTGTTTAGTAGGAGTTCTGTACTTAGAATTTGATATTTAGATGTAAGATTCATTTGGTGTTAAATACTCATCTCATA
>NW_023411966.1:0-12919 GCF_903995425.1 Onychomys torridus | reverse complement strand
TCTCATATGTGATATTTTAATGGGAGACAGCCTTTCTCATGAGTTTTTACACTGCTGACGACTCTTCTTCCACTTGCTACAGTGACAGTCTGTCTCTGAAAGAGGAAAGGGATGGTGAATCCTCTGGTCTTTCACTGCAAATGATTGCTACTTCATAGTAGGCTCCAAGTCAGGGCCCAAGGCCAGCCAGAAGGTAAGTTCCTCATAGCTTCATAGCTGCTTCCCAGTATTCTGGGTCATCAGACACGCAGGACCCCAGCTTCTGTGATAAAAACTCCTCCTTATTGAGAAGAGTCTTGGCATCACTTGACACGGTATCAATGAAGAGACTTTTCAAATAGTAAGTCTTTCTAAAGTAAAGGCCTGCGGCAAGTGGCCCCCAGTAACAGAGGAAATATATTCAATGTATTTCAGTAATTTTTCTTCTAAGGACATGTCTTTGGTCCTTGTTAGCAAATGGAGAGACTTGAGGTGTGCCTTGACTTCATTCACAGACACATTAAAATCCTTGGCAATCTTCTCCAGTGAGGCATCATCCAGCCCAAAGTAAGACCTGTAGAGATCCAAGGTCTCCTCTACCTTCTGTGTTTTATCTCTGATCAAGCCCCCAAATGAAATGGTGGCCCATGCTCCAGCCTTCAAGGCCTCCAGCCAGATCTTCTGTTTAGGAAATCCCTCTTCCGGTCAATGGCAGTCTCAGTAACACTGTGCAGGGACATCATGAAGATGTGGCGCTTGTGGGCTGGGAGCTCTCTCAGTAAGGTGGTCTCCAGCTCTGGGAAGTCAAAGGCCGACTTATCAAAGTTAGAGACCAAGAAGACTGGAGGCTCACTGGAGAGAGCCTTCTGAAGATGCTTTGAACAGTTTTCTCTGATTTCCTTTAAGACACCGTCCTTATTGAAATCTTAGGTTTTCTCCTTGTTCATTACGTATATCATCATCTATCTTGGTACGGACAAAGTAGAACTTGGTATTCATCTTGGCGATGGCTTTGGCCAGATGTGCATCACTGTCTTTGAAACGTGTAGCCGAGATGATAACAAAGAAGTCATACTCACCAAACTTCATTTCAGTTAGGTAGTTTTGTGGTGGGAAGGTAGTGGACCCAATGCCAGGCAGGTCCCATATTGTCACTGTGGGAAGCTTTGGGTGTGGGTATGGAGTTCTCTTCATGGTTGTCTCTACCACCCCAGTGGGGGCTGCACCTTCTTCTTCATCCCTCACTCCCCTCAGGGCATTGATAAAGCTGGATTTGCCCACCCCTGTTTCTCCAGTCACCGCAATGTTCAGGGGGCTCTGTCGATGTTTCTCAGAGCATCGCTGATCACAGAAGCTGCTCCTGGAAGGTTCTTATTCTCCAGGTGGGATTCAATCAAGGTGATGGTTTCCTCGGAGAGGATTTTGCTTTCCTTCCTGAAATTCTTAAAGAAGTTTTCAAAGCTGGATGCCAAAAGCTGAGCCGTTGGAGCAGAGGGTCTGGAAGGTGTGCCTGTAGCTGTTTGCCATAGAAGAGGCTGAATAAAGGAGAAAGAAGACATCGTGATTATTAGTATAGCAAAGCAGGGCCTAGGATTTGTGCTACAGTAAAGCAGGATTTCGTCCTCTGTCCCTTTATAGGCAGAAGCACGTTCCTCTCTGTTCCTGGCTGCTGGCTAGATTTCTGGCCTGCATGTCCAGTGCCCTCTTGCTCAGACTCTACTTCTCCCACGGCTTCCCTCTTCCTTTGCTGTCCAATTCGAGGTCCATTTACTCCACACAGTCTCCTCCTCTGGTGTTGATTTCTTATTTAAAATCATCTTCAAATTCTGTTTACTCTTTTTAAATTTAATACCCATACATTGTAGAAACCCTGAGGGCACAGATCAACATATCAAAACTCTTAAACAGCATCTCCCATGGAAAGCTCTCCCTCACGTGAATGCTTGCAAACATTGCTTCTCAGCCCTCGTGACCTCTGGTCTCTTAGCACAGCCATTCTAGTTCTCTCGTGAAGTCTGTGAATAAAGGGAGAAGGACCACGAGGTGGGGAGTGGAGAAGATTCCTTCCATGTCCCACAGAGGGCTGGACACATCACTCTCTGTGTGTAATAGACTGTTTTACTTAAAGAAGACAAATTATGTCATTTGTTGGAAAGTGGATGGAACTGGAGATAATCCTATTAAGTCAGTTAGGCCAGTCTCCGAAAGACAAATATGATTTCTAATCATGGGGCTTAGATTTTACATAGATATGTTAGTTTTCTACATATGTATGATATGAAATTGGAAGTGAAACTGTTTCCTAGGGACAAAGGGACTAATGGGTGTATTCTTAACATGCAGTATGTACATCTTTGAAAACTTCAAAAATAGATAAATAAAAAAGTCATTTGAAAGGAGATATGCATCTATGTCATCCATCATTTTTTAACAGGGAACCTAGGGGATGGTCTCAGTAGTAAGCAGACTCAGTGGTAAGCAAATTCTCCATATGTCCCTGCTTTCTTGTGTTCTGTAGACCTCAACCAAATAACCAATAAAAATGAAAAACCCAACTGGATACAGAAAGAGAGAGAGAAAAAAACAAAAGAAAGAAGAAAGGAAGGAAGGAAAAAGGAAGGAAGGAAAAAGGAAGGAAGGAAAAAGGAAGGAAGGAAAAAGGAAGGAAGGAAAAAGGAAGGAAGGAAAAAGGAAGGAAGGAAAAAGGAAGGAAGATGAAAGAAAGTGACATTAAGGAAGACACTAAACAAAGTGTCCTTATTTTTTTAAAGTTAAGAACCCTGAAGAAATGTGTTCCCAAACCCCTTCTCTGAGAGAGAGTCAATTCTTCCCCCACCCCCCAGAGTTAGACAGAGCTTTATTAGAAAAAAGCAGGCCTGGAGAGAAAGGAAGAGGGCAGGAACAGAGAGGAAACACAGGAAGAGAGACAGAGTCTTAAGGCAGGAGAGACAGGGTGAAGATCAGACAGGTTTCCATTAGGAAGCCACACATGTTTTCCTCAAAGGTCCACAGATTTCATATTTTGGACTTTATAGGTCACATGCAGTTCCTGTCACATACTCCTACTTTAGTATAATCTTACAAGGACATTAAAACTGTTTCTATTTCATGTATTGTACAAACCCAGACTTCATGATAGCTTTGAGTGTAGATCTAAGTTTATCAACACCAATTGTAAAAATACCAGAACTTTGGAAGAACATGTAGATCCACAGTCGTATTCTTTTCTTTTGATGTTAGAAACACATACAGGGCTTTGAATTGCAGTTGAAACACAAGGTAAATGTAGTCAGTCAGGAGAGACTGGCTTGTTGCTCAATATTCTAGTGTATGAAGATTTCAATCCTGAAGCTTCAGTTATACAGAATTCTAGTTGTGATTCTGCCAAACACCTTGTTGAAAGCCAGATCACCAATAACAGTAAGGGATATGGAGGATGGTGTCAATATAGATCCTATAATCATTAGGAATAATATATTAAAATATCAAAACTCTCATATGAATACTTTGAGACATTGTGTTTGAAGCTGCATGCATGTGTGCAGGTGCACATGCACATAGTATGAGTCCTATGGATCTACTTTTCTCTGCCACTCTAGTGTTGGGACTATGGCCTTAATTGGTTCACATGTAGAAGTAATATTTAGGAACTCCTGGTCATCGTGGCTATAGAAATGAATATAAATTTATGTATAATGTATTACTTACACTCTACTATTCATGTCATAGTTGCTTGCAATGCATGAGAGTACCCAGTCTTGCATGACCATCTGAGACAATGGTTCTCTCCAATTCTTCCATGGAATGGAATGAGCTAAAACTCACTAATTGCCACCAGAATAAAGATATGGCATCTAAACTGTGATTGTCGGGTAGAAATAAACCCAATATTGTGTAACAGACTAATCTTCTAAGACATATTTTTCTGGAGAAGTTGCTTAGTAAGGACTCAGTATATAAGTAGAGAGATTTCCATGTGAGGCACAAATTGCTATACTGAAGACAAGAGTTATTAAACATGACCAAGGCAATGTTACACACAAAAGATCTTAGCTCTCTAATAAAAGTTTCTGAAGAAATTGAAATGGACGAAATTCCTGTTCAATATTTCAAAAATAATGACAACTATCTCAATCACATGAGAGGGGAGGAAGAAATGTTAAGGGGGAAATACATAGGATGAGCAGGAGATTATATATGAGAAGAAAGTGAGGAAGGGACTCTGGGGTAAAGGGAGCGACCCAGAGAAGCACAAGGGCACAGTGGAAGGCAGTAGGGAAAGGAATGACTAAAACATAGAAGGATGAATGGGAATGAATAATGACACATTTGTGTAGACATGCCGCACTATAACCCACCATGTTGTAGATGAACCGGAAATATAATAAGAATGAAAACTCAACGAGATCCAAGAGAATACTGATGAATGAAATTAGAATGAAAATGTAAGTTGCCTTAGAAAGTCAGAAGTGACATTGTGAAAGAAACCTTGAAAGTCCATTTTTAATAGCCACAATACACACACACACAGCAGATAGGAAGCCAAGGAGAAAAGGAGAGAAGAAGGAAGAAAAAAAAGAAGGAAGAAAAGATAGAAGGAAGGAAAGTGAGGTAAAGGAAAGAAGCAACCAAATTTCAGTAATTTACCAAGGAAATGGAAAGCATTGAACGATGCTCTCAAAACACTGATGAAAGAAATCTCAAAGAAAGCTCCAAAAGATGCTAAGATTCCCATGTCTATAGCTTATCAACATTAATGTTGTCAAAGTGTCTGTACTTCACATAGGGATCTACAGAGCCAACACAATCTCATTATAACATCAGTGTCATTTAAAATAGAACTAGACTGTGGAATTATAAAATTCACATGGACACACAAAAGATTGCAAATAGCCCAAACAATATGAATCAAAAAGAACAGGGCTAGGAGGCATCATAATACCTGATTTCAAGGCATAGTACAGAGCCACAGCAAACATTATGGCAGTGGCATGAAAACAGGCCCCTAGACCAACCAACTGACCAGAAGAGAAGACCCCGAAATGTCTCCAAACATGTACAGCCAACTGAGTGCATCGACAGTCAATCAACATCTCAGTAAGTCTTCAAAAACTAATACTGCACAAAGGACACATTGTTGAAATGGAACTGGGCAAACTGGACTCCAGGCAAAACTAAAACTTGACCCTTATCTTTCATCCTATACAAAAAGCCAGCTTTAAATGGGCCAAGGAGCTTAATATAAGATGAAGAATTTGGAGCTCCTAAAGGGAAATGAGTATGAAAAACTTGATCAGATTTTTCCACATAGAGTTCCCAAAGCATAGGAAACAAAAGCAGTCAGACAAGGAGGATTTCTTCTAATGGAAATGCTTCTTAAAAACAAAGCAAATAAAAATACAGCAATGAGGCAATTTATAATGAAGAGCCTTAAGAGTGCATCATGTAACAGTCTCAATCAGAGAGACCATAAGATCTCAACAGGTGCAGAAAATGAATTTGACAAAATTCCTTAGAGTCACTGTGAAACATTTCAACAAAGTGAGATAGCAAGGTACTTCCTGGAACAACTGTGAAAACCCTATTTTTCCCCATTGACTCCTCCCAGTGTGAGAGGTGTTAGAATTGAATTGAACTTACCTTCTCCATAAAAAACTCTTCTTTGCTAAGGAGACTTTTAACATCATTTGCCACAGTGTCAATGAAGTAATTTTGCAAGTGGAAAACCTTTGAAAAGTAAGGACAGCTAATGTACTCTAATAGTTTATCTGTTAAGGATTTACCCTGCTCTTCTGAGAACAATGTGGAGATTTAATGTTCGCCTTGAGTTCTTCCAGTGGCACGTGCAAATCCTCAGCAATGTTCTCCAGGGATGCCTCATCCAGGCCAAAGGAAGATCTGCAGAGGTTCAAAGTCTCTTCCAACTTCTCTATGTCATTTTTGGTCAAGCCCATAAATGGGATGGTGGCCCATGCTCTTGGCATTACAGATTCCTTCCAGACCTTCTGTTTCAGTGCATCCCTCTTCTGGTCTATGGTGGAATGAGTCACAGTTGGCAAAGTGAGCTTGAAGAGGTGGCGTTTCTGGGCTGGGAGCTCCCTCAGAAGGGTGGTCTCCAGCTTTGGGAAGTCAAAGTCAGACACATCAAAGTTAGAGACTAAGAAGACTGGAGGCTCCTGCTGGGTAACTTCCTTAAGTATACTGGAAATGGAATTTCGAATCTCCTTTAAGACGTTCTCTCTATTAAATCTCTGAGGACGACACCGTTTTTGAACCACTAGATCATGATCTGTGTGGGTTCGTACAAAATAGAAACTCCTATTCGCTTGCACAATGGCTTTGGCTAGTTCTGCATCATTATGTTTAAAGCGTCCAGAAGAGACAATAATGAAGAAGTCATACTCCTCAAACTTGATTTTCTTCAGATAATCATGTGGTTGGAAGGCAGTGGACCCGATGCCAGGCAGGTCCCATAGTGTTACACTGGGACACTTGGAGTATGGGTATGATGTCCTCTCCGTGGTTGTACATATGACTCCAGTGGAAGCAGCCGCACCCTCTTCATCAGGCCCCACTCCCTGCAGAGCATTGATGAGACTGGATTTTCCAGCCCCAGTCTCCCCCATCACTGCAATGTTCAGTGGGGCTTTCTCAATGTCACTCAGAGCATCTCTGATGGCAGAAACTGTTCCCTGAAGGTTTCCATCCTCTAGGTATGATCCAATCAAGGTGATTAATTCCTGAGACAGGACTTTGGTTTCCATCTTGAAATTTTGAAGATTGGAGTCAAGGCTGGAGGTCAAAACAGGGTCCTCCTTCTGGGGTGATGTAGAAGAGGAGGTCTGACCCATGACTGGGAGTAGTTGATAATACTAAAGGGAGGAAAAACAGGAAGTTCAAAGAATTAGTTCAGACAGAGCTAGCCAGCGGGAAAGCAGAGCCCCTATAATGGCCCCACATTGCAAATAGGCTTTCCCCCCTTTAATCAAATGCTCAGGACTCAACTGCATTTACTTCTGGCATGGATGTAGATTTTGACTCAACTCAGAGTCCTTTACCCTTGACCATTTTCCTCTTTAGAGCACTTTGAGTTCTTCAAGGTCAAATTCAAACTTATAACACCTGCACTAAGGAGGTCAGGCTATGGAGCTCATGTTTGAGGTCAGCCTGGGCTATGATAGCAAGACCTTTGTCTGCAAAAGAAATTACCCAAGTACAAAGCTTTGTCAGTCTCTTCAAATAAGGTCATATTATGACAAGTAAGTTGAGTTTCAGGCTTTCAGTTTTACTTTAATAATTGACATGAATGGTAATTATTCAAATTCAACTGGAGAGCACAACCCATGTTCAGAAGAAGTGGTCTTAAGGATTTGGAGACCCTTGTTGTATCTATCCTGGGTTTCCTATGACTGTGATATCTAAGAAACTCCTTTTACTCTTTGGTGCTGAAAACCCTCTGTTTTGGCAATCAAAACCATGTGGTTGTGGTGGTCATAGGCTCTGGTGTGGGGGAGCTGCCAATGTGGTTTTGTGAAATTCTGCATAATATGCCCATCAATTTTCCATCTAAATATTTGTGTTTGTATCCGTGAATTAGTACTGTTGTCTATGCTGGCCATGGAAGCTGCCCTATAGGAGTAACTATAGAGTAACTCACAATGGAGTTGAGAATAAGCAATGCTGAACGCTCAGCCGGAAGTGGGAAGTCTGTGTCACCCCCTCCAAGGCTCAGTGTAATGCAGAAGAGACACAGAAAGGATGTAAGGACTGGAGGAAGGCTGGATGTTTTGACAATGTACAAAAGAAATGTTACTCGGAAGGGTAAACACTCAAATAATTCAGTCAATTAGTGCCCTAATGAGCTGTAGAGACAGTCATCAAGAGACTAAATAAAATGACCAATAAATACTTGAAAACGTTTTCAATAGCCTGAGCTATCAGAGAAGACAAATTAAAGCTGCTTTGAAATTCCATCTGAACAAAGTCAGAATAGCTACCATCATGAAACACACTAACAAAACAGCAAATGCTGATGAGAACATAGAGAGAGGAACCGTTCACTGTCAGAAGCTGGTGCAGCTCCTCCAGAAATAAGTATGAACTTTCTTAAGAAAGTTCATCGCTGGCCCAGGAATCCCATTGATTCAACCTGAAGGACTCTTCGTCAACAGACCACAGAGATGAAAGCACATGCATGAAATGAAGTCAGTGTAGATATCTGTATACAGAAGAATGGACAAAGGAAACATGACAGAGACACAATGGGATTCTATGTAGCTGGGAAGAAAAATGAAACCATGACATTTTCAGAAAAGTGAGTATAACTGGAATCATTGATCAGAGAAAAGAATCCAGATCACAGCAAGACAAATATCCCACATTGTCTTTCACAGGTGAACCTAATCTTAAAAGCATGTGTGTCTGTACCTGTGTTAGATCACAGTTTCAAAAAGGGATCATGAAAGGCTGAAGAGGTTTAAGGGAGGTGGGCAATCAAACAACAAGATTATATGATATTTTACAGAAAAATAGTAAATACCTCTGCATGATCCTCAAGTCAGTACTGAGCATGGCATACTCTCTGAAGTGTTTGGAAAACCACAACCTCAGTAATGTCATCATTGAAGGAGTTTATACCCTGCCATAGAGATAGTTTCCTCAGTGCAGATAAAATAGTTGATCTGAGACAGAGAAAAACACCACTTAGAAGCTTCCTCTTCCAAACCCAACCCAAAGACCTTCCTTTTCCACAGGTGGTCCAGGTAAAGCTCATGTCTTCTCACAGATTCACTGTTCACTAGGTGATACCAGTGGGTGTTCTGATCCTAGAACTGGATTCCCATGGTGTAAAAAAAATAAACAGTTACAGCAGAGCTGGGTGTGGTGGTACACACCTTTAATCTCAGCACTAGGAGTCAGAGGTCGAAGGATTTCTTTGAGTTGGAGGCCAGGCTGATTTTCATGTTCTAGACCAGCCAGAGGCACACAGAGTGATCCAGTCTCAAAGAAAACAACAAATAAAAACACCAGCTACAACTACAAACACCCACCCCAAACAGGTTACAGCATTGACTCTGAGGATCTAGCCACACAGCCTGCCCTCCTTCTCCAAGCTTAAGTTCTCCTCAGAAGAGCAACAGACCCAGGAATGCACAGGTGATAGAAAAGTTTGTTGCTGTCTTGATGGTGGGTTGGGGTCTTCTGTGGTGCAGAAGACAGAGAAGGGTCCTACTGAGCGAAATAAAGCAGAATACAAGCTCCTCTGCCCTGGTGCCAGGAGTTCATCTTCCATGTCATAAGTAAGTAGGATTTTTAGTCAAGCTGCACTTAGAAATCCTTCACATACCTGCTCCTGAGTGATGATGTGAGTGGACCTCCTGAGAGGTCAGGTCTTCTCTGGAAGCAAGGTCACTGGGGTAGCTCCTAGGGAATCCTCTAAGCTGGGATGTTTGGGAACCAGATGGGATGCAGAGTGCCAGTTCTGGTGTTTGAGGAGATCAGAACAGCTGGTAAGTGAAGGTTGATCTGCCTGGGTTTCCTTCCAGATGCTGCTGCATAGTCTTTGCTCTCTGCTCTTCACGTCCTGGATCGGAATACTGCCTTCCTGGTGTGGGTAGGGTTTGGTTTCTATTCTTTGAACCAGCTGACGGGTTTACACAAATCAGCTGACTAGGTTTCACATCCTCCTTCAGAGAGGGAGGCGGAGCTCTGCTGAAGTGGCCTGAGTCCAGCTGCAGGGCTTCCTGAGTGCTTGGGTACCATGGTAACCAACTCCAGTGTCAGCGCTCCCTGGCACTGACCACTTTGCTTCCTATCTCAAGACCCTCTGCTCAGATGATGGCGTCTATTGCTGGGCAGTGTTGACTTTCAGACCCGGGGAGCCCAGGGTGCAAGGGTTGCAGACATTTGCTGTACCCCACACCCTTGCTTGCTGTCCTGTTGACTTTCTCTCTCTCCCCCAGTGGACACTGTAAGTGGACATGTGTTTGTAGGGCTGTTGTCACTCAGGTCCCATTCACCTTACTGTGAGACAGCATTCTCACCGGCTCAGACTTCACCAATTAGGCAAGGCTGCCTGGCAAGTGAGCTCCAGGGAGAAACTGACTGTCTCCCTAGCCACTCAGGGGAATTTCCAGTGTGATGGTGAACATTAGGTTTGGAGGATAACCTTACAGTGCTTATAAACTCAACATTGTTGTAGCTTCTGAAAGTCCTGAGGAAGTTCCTCCTCCTTGAATGTTCCCTGTCAGCTGCCCGAGACGGACCACTTCCTGGTGCTGGGCTATTCTTAAAACAATAGCTAGCTGTTGTAAAACATTTCACTGCCCCAGCTATTTCTAAAAGGTAATGGGCCACAAGATTAAACAGGCTAGGACAGGTGTCTCCATGATGGGTAAGGTGACCTGCTGACGTCCCATGCTACCTAAGTCAGAAGCTCATTTTTTAGTAAAAGTTGTGGGGGAACTGTAGGTCCGTGGCCCCTGTTTTGGGTAACTGTTGCCTTGCTTGCTGACCTGACCTTGATATCCTCCCTATGCTAATTCCCCCTATGCTAATTCCCCACCAGATTCCACCTTCCTGAATGCTTAAGGGAAGCTCCTTGTCTGTGAATCCAGCATATTGGGCATTACCTGCTTAGATGCAAGATTGTAAAACATCAGGAGTGGGGTGGGGATTTAGTCAATGGTAGAGTGCTTGCCTAGCAAGCTCAAGGCCCGGGGTTCCATCCTCAGCTGAAAAAAAAAAAAATCAGAAGCGAACTTCTGCCATCCGGGGTTCCCTCATTGTGCTGTAAGTCTGTATTTAAGACCTCCTCCCTCCTTCAATAAATGACATTCGACATTCAAAAAAAAAGAAGAGGGGGTCAAGAACATGGGACCTAAGTAGGCCCTCTGAATGTGGGTGACAGCTATGTGACTTGATCTGTTTGTGGGGTCCCTGGCAGCAGGACCAGGACTTATCCCAAGTGTATGAACTGGCTTTTTGGAGCCCATTCCCTGTGGTGGGATACCTTGCTCAGCCTTGATACAATGGGGAGGGCCTAGGCTCTCCTTCAACTTGGTATGCCAGACTTTGTTGACTACTATGGGAGGCCTTACCCACTCTGAGGAGTGGATGGGGGCAGAGTGGGAGGGAGGTGAGGAGGCGGGAGAAGGGGAGGGAGGGGGAACTGGGGTTGGTATGTAAAATGGAAAAAAATTTTAATAAATAAGCATATTTAATAATAAAAAAAATTAAACAGGCTAATGGCAAAGTTCTGCTTTTGTATGAGACTCTTGCTTGCTTGGATGGCTGAGGCACATGCTGGACATCTGTTATAAAATCAAGGCTTTCTCACACCCAGAAGGATATGAGTTAATTTGGCTCCCCAAAATTATATCTTTGTGGGTTTTTTTTCCTCCTAAATAATGCTTTGGCTAACAATTGTCAGCGCCTTACCTAGAGAACTCTCTCTGGTCCTGGCCAGTCTTTTTGTTTTTGTTTTTTAATTTAATAATAACAAACCTCTGATTTACTAAAGTTAAAACTTGGACTGAAACCTACTCTGAAGGACCCCAGCCCCACAGCCCCACAAGGGAAATGCTGGAGCAGGGAAAAGCACTGACTCAGACTCCTGTCTCTGTAGTGTGTGTCCCAGGGGTGAGAAGTCTGTGCCTGCTGAGGCCAGGGGTGGGTTTGGTGAGGGTGGGGTTCAATTTAATGACATGCTGGAGTCAGTTTAATAGAGAGTGGACTTCTCCGTGGGATCAGAAACTGGTGTTCTCCATGAGGATGGAGGAAAAGTTTCTCTGCAAAGTGCAATGCAGCGGGTGGGAAGCTGGAGCCAGGAAGACCAGCCATGTTGCTCTCTGAGGTTCAGGGAAGCTCTGGAGTTGACTACCCCTCTAGCATTTCCTGGCAGGATCTTAATAGAAAGTTGGGTAAAGAGGAGCAGGGGTGGATAATGAGAGAGAGAGGGTGAAAGAGAGAGGCAGAGAAGGGGAGGGCGGGAGGAAAGAAGGGAGGGAGAGAGAGAGAGAGAGAGAGAGAGAGAGAGAGAGAGAGAGAGAGAGAGAGAGAGAAATCCAGGGCATGGGCAGACAGACCCTGGAGCTCTGACTTAAGCAAAGCTGCAGGGTACTCAGCACAAACTCTACCTACTGAGGTCTCCATATTGCCCAGAGTTTTGGACAATGTGACCCACTGTTGTGTAACAGATTTCTCTGAGAGTGAAACATTCCATCCTGCTCGGAAGTTCTTTAAGCAGAGAGGTAAACAACTCAAAATACCTTCAGGTCAAAGACCCCAGACTCCTGGGATACTTTTGGCTGCGGGAGGGTGCCCCAGAAACCAAGACTCCAAACCAGCAGATGCAACAAGCAAGAGGAATTTATTCAGCGTTTGCTCAAATGGACTCTCTGCCCGGTCAGTCAGAGAGCCCGAGCAGTGGTTACAAGCATTTTTAAAGGCAAAAACCACAGAATTAGCATAAGACACCAGGTGGTCCGGGATTGGCCCAATTTAATATACTCCAATTGGCCCAATATACTCCAGCAATCATTTTGCTACTCTGGAAATTTTGTAACACTTGTCATAAACTGGTTGGCTCAGGGAAAATCTAGGGGGAGCGGTTATCCTGGAGGGGAGTTCACATAGTTACAGGCTTGTGATTGGTTGACATTTGACCTAGTTTGCTGGACTAGCCAGATGGTCCTTATCTTGGGTCCCATTTGGGGAATTTCCAAACAGGAACTTATACACGTTTGTTCTTTATCTACGACTACAGACCTTGTCCCAGGGCCGGCATCTGGACTCTGAAACTTTTTAATTATTTCCAGGGAGGGGAAGGGTCAGTGCTTAACGCAAGCAAGTTTACAGAAGCAAAATTAGCAATTAGCAATTGTAAAATGTAACTCTAATTTTTTTCTTTCACAGGAAGTCCATGAAACTGACTAAATTT
>NW_023411965.1:0-9017 GCF_903995425.1 Onychomys torridus | reverse complement strand
CCTCTTGTCATTGGGCAATCCCTGTGTCTTTCCTAGGATCCTGTTTTCAAGGTAGCCTCTCTGGAGGTGTGTATCTGACAGAGTGCTGATATCCAGAATTTTTTGTTCGGGTGGAATGTTCTGTAGATATCAATTAAGTCCATTTGAGTCATAACATCAGTTAAGTCCATTATTTCTCTGTTAATTTCAATTTGGCAGATCTGTCCAGAGGTGAAAGTGGGGTGTTGAAGTCTCCCATTATTAATGTGTGGGGTATTATGTGTGATTTAAGCTTTAGTAATGTTTCTTTTACATATGTGGTTGCCCTTGTGTTTGGGGCATAAATGTTCAGAATTGAGACTTCATCTTGGTGGATCTTTCCTGGGATGAGTATGTAATGTCCTTCATCATCTCTTTTTATTGATTTTAGTTTTAAGTCTACTTTGCTGGATATTAGGATGGCTACACCAGCATGCTTCTTAAGACCATTTATTGGAAAGTCTTTTCCCAGACTTTTATTCTTAGGAGGGTCTATCTTTTGAATTTGAGGTTGTTTCTTGTATGCAGGAGAAAGATAGGTCCTGTTTTCATATCCATTCTGTTAGTCTATGTTCTTTTTATAGTTGAATTAATCCACATGTTATTAAGTGATATTAATGACCAGTGATTGTTTGTTCCTGTTTTTATTTTTGTTTTTGGTGGTGGTATGTGTGTACTTCTCTTCTTTGGGGTTTACTGCTGTGGTGTTATCTATTGCCTGTGTTTTCGAGGATGTTTCTAACTTCCTTAGGTTGGAATTTTCCTTCTAGTGCTTTCTGTAGGGCTGGGTTTGTGGATAAGTATTGTTTAAATCTGGTTTTGCCTTGGAAGGTCTTGGTGACTCCATCTATGATCATTGAAAGTTTTGCTGGGTATACTAGTCTAGGCTGGCATCCATGGTCTCTTAGTGTCTGCATTATATCTGTCCAGGTCCTTCTGGCTTTCAAAGTCTCCAGTGAGAAATCAGGTGTTATTCTGATGGATTTGCATTTATAAGTCACTTGGCCTTTTTCCTTTGCTGCCCTTAATATTCTTTTTATTCTGTACGTTTAATCTCTTCTAAATAGATGAGATCTATATGAACAACCTGGATGACAGTGGGAGTAATAAAGGGCAAGGTTCAAGGGAAAGAAAGCTTAGGGGAGCAGGAGATCCCAGCTGGATCAAGAACCTAAAGGGAGAACAAGGAATAACAGACCATGATAAATGATGACCACATAGGAACCGGAATAGGCAGCGTGCTGGAGAGGTCCCCAGAAATCCACAATGATATATCCTCTGTAGACTGCTGGCAATGGTCGAGAGAAAGCCTGATCTGACCTAGTCTAGTGATCAGATGGCCAAACACCCTAACGGTCATGCTGGAACTTTCATCCAAGAACTGATGGAAGTGGATGCAGAGATCCTCGTCTAGGTCCCAGGTGGAGCTCCAGGAGTCCAATATTTGATAAAGAGGATGGATTGTAAGAGTTTGAATTGTTGAGACCAAGATTGGAAAAGCACAGGGACAAATAGTCCAATGAATGGAAGCACATGAATTATGAACCAAAGGCTGTGGAGCCCCCAGCTGGATCAGGCCCTCTGGATAAGTGAGACAATTGAATAGCTTGAACTGTTTCAGAGGCACCCAGGCAGTGGGACCCTGACCGGTCCTTAGTGCATGAGCTGGCTGTTTGGAACCTTGGGCTTACACAGGGACATTTTGCTCAGCCTGGAAGGAGGGGACTGGACCTGCCTGTACTGAATCCACTAGGTTTAAAGGAATCCCCAGGGGAGTCTTGGCCCTGGAGGAGATGGGAATGGATGGGAGTGGCTGGGGGGAAGGTGGGTGTGGGGGTGGGATGGGGGAGGACAGGGGAACCCATGACTGATGTGTAAAATTAAAACACAAATATAACAAATTAAAAAAAGGAGGGAGAATAAAAGATTAAAGCTTCCCTGATCCAGGTCTTAAATTCATAGCCCTCATAATTCCACAGAGATATTTCTGGGCTTTTCTTTGCAACTCCCTCCCATACTTATCCTGAAACTGGAGGCCAAATGTCTGAGACACTGTTCAGATTCCTCAGTGTAAGAGTGGCTTTGCAGATTTGCTATAACAAGTTTTGATCCAATCTGCCTCCCCCATCTC
This sequence comes from Onychomys torridus, assembly GCF_903995425.1. Classification (NCBI taxonomy): domain Eukaryota; kingdom Metazoa; phylum Chordata; class Mammalia; order Rodentia; family Cricetidae; genus Onychomys; species Onychomys torridus. The sequence continues at coordinate 6,868 of NW_023411965.1, read as the reverse complement.
ACGCCCTTATTTTATTGCATGTCTTCTTCTCTGTTTCCTAATTTGTTGTTGCAGTTTTTGAGAGCATATCTTATGATTTCCTTCGACTGACAATCTGAGATAGCTCTCCTCACATTTCTGTGGAAAAGCCACCTGATTTAAATATGTCTTGGATTTTAACCCACAGCTGCTATTAGAGCACCTAGTAGATTTTTCTCAGAAAGCTGTAAATGGATCCCTTTTAGTGATTGCTCATGCTCTTTGTGATGGTAGTTATTCCTGTTGATTGACACCAGCCAGTCTCACACAAACTGCCCATGCATTTGCTATTGTATTTGATAACTGATTTGCATGGGTCTCCCCAGCCCAGCCCAGCTGCTCAGAATTTATAAACAAGGGCTTTGCAGTGGGAACTGCATCATACAGCAGGGGGAGCAAGATGGAGTCACAAACCCCAGTTCTCGTGTCTCTGCTGCTCTGGGTGTCTGGTGAGAAATTTAAAAAATATTATAATTATTTCAGAGTCAGGGCATAATATTTCTTATGTAATAATACTTTGACAATATGACATTATAAGGACATTAGATGACAAATTAACTGTCATAATGTGTGTTTTGTTTCTGTGCATGTTCATTGTCATTTCATGGTCACAGGTATCTGTGGGGACATCTTGATGACCCAGTCTCCATCCTCCATGGCTGTGTCAGCAGGAGAAAAGGTCACCATCAGCTGCAAGTCCAGCCAGAGTCTGTTTGGCAGCAATAGCAAGAACTACTTGAACTGGTACCAGCAGAGACTAGGGCAGAGTCCTAAACGTCTGATCTACTGGGCATCCACTCGGGACACCGGGGTCCCTGATCGCTTCATAGGCAGTGGGTCTGGGACAGATTACACTCTCACCATCAGCAGTGTCCAGCCTGAAGACTTGGCAGATTATTATTGTATGCAGGGTCATAGTACTCCTCCCACAGTTCTTCAGCCTCCAACAAAAACCTCCTCTGAGAGTCTCACCAGCTGCATGACCCCCACACAGCCCTGGACTGAACACTTCCCCCTTCTGCCTGAGAGCCAGTGTGCCTGAAACACTGATGTGAAAGTTTGGAGAGCCCAGATAAATATAATGGGTTCACTGTTTCTTATGTCTTTTGGATATGAAAAACATATATGGAAATGGAGGAAAGAACCCAAGTAGCATCTTTCTGTCCTTCTGAAACACATTACCACAAATTGTGTTGCTTCAGTATTAGAGATTTATATTTTTATGGATCTGGAGTTCTGGTGTCTAACATATGACTCTATGGGCTGAAGTGATGATGTAGGCAAACATCACTTCAGCTTGCTGTTCTAGGAAAGTTTGTTTCTTTTTCTAGTTTCTAGAGGACTTTTTAACTTCCTCACTGCTCAATATTTCTCAAGTTTTTTCTTTTCTTTTTAATAAATTCTTTTAATTTTAAATTACATTTTAATTAATTACATTTTTGTGACTGCATGTGTACATGTATGTAGGTCCACAAGTGCATTCAGAGGCCAACATGGACCTGAGTCTTTCTTTTTGTGATATAGGTTCTGGGGATAAAACTTAGGTCTGATGTCAAGCTCTGTGGCAAGTGTCTTTGCCTTCTCAACAATCTTGCTTCACATTGAGATTATTTATGTTTATTCATTGCATACAAATGTCATAAAACAATGTCTTTCAAGAATATCATATATTTTGCCCATATCCAACAACCTTTCTCATTTCCTCTTCTCTTTCCTGTTGTTATCCATTTTTATTTCTTTTTGGTTTTTTTGAGACAGGGTTTGTCTATGTAGCTTTCCGTGCCTTTTCCTGGAACTCACTTGGTAGCCCAGGCTGGCCTCAAACTCACAGAGATCCGCCTGGCTCTACATCCTGAGTGCTGGGATTAAATATGATGTATATTCATATATACATCAGTACATACACACATTTGTACACACATACCACATACAACTCCACATACACAAATAAACACACATATACATGATCATGCACACATAAAGAGATACACATTCATGCATACATATACATGTATTCACACAAACTTTGCAAACAACATATTTAGGATCCACAAAGGAATGAAAATGTGATATTTCTTGTCCATATTTCTGGGGCTACATTTCCCTCTGAAGACCCCTCATCTGCTTTCCAACTGTGGAGACCAAGAATCCTCTCTCCACTCTAATGTTGGATGCTGTGTAAGCATATGCTGCTCTCCAGTCTTTCCAACACATATTGATTAGTAGAATTTAGTGTTTTTAGAGGGCAATCACTTGTGTGCCTGTGTGAAGTATATGAAAATTAATCTTATCAATATTTTGATTAAGAAATTTATCAAGCACCTATTTTGGAGCTATGGCAGGGAACAATTGTGTTACAGACTACATAACATTTCTGGAGATCTCCAAATACCTTAAAGCTGTCTTCTTGAGAATCAGTGTGTCCAAACTTGCATGGTGTGGTTGTGCCTAGAAACACAGCTGTGCTAGGTGTTTCCCCAGGAATATCTTGTCGTGACGTGGACTGTGCTGAGTTTAGAGTTTTCTTCACTGTGACAAAACATCTGAGGAAAACAACTTAAAGGGCAAAGATTTCTTCAGCTCACAGTTTCTGTTTCAGACCAAGGTAGGTTAACATTGTTGCTGTGGACTCAAATGAGGTTGAATATCATGGAGGAAGGATATCACAGGGGAAAGATGTTCATGTCATGGCAGCTGAGAAGCAAATGGAGGCAAGATGAAGCCAGGAACTGGACACAATCTTCAGAAGCATTCCCCTAGTTCCTCAGTTAGCTTTCCACCACCTTTCAATAAAGCCATTTAATTATGACACAGCAATGGATAAATCTAGTAATTGAGTCAGAGCACTCATAATCCAGTCCCTTTCAATCCCTGGAGCCAAGAATTTATTTCTCATGGGAAGCTTTTGAGTCACGCTGCAATAACGAACTATGATACAAAAAAAAAAAAAAGACAAGGGAATGACGTGCAAGTGGATTCATATTGGAATATATGTAGGACAGGAGAATAAGAATTGCCATCATGAATCATAAGACAGAAGGAAAATGTACTTTACCTTAGAGTAAGATAACAATTTAAACATTTTGTTGGCACACATCAAAGGAAATGTCTGTCTTGGGAGCTTGAAATGTTGCTAGCCTTAACCATGCGTGCAGGCCGCTCAGCTGTGAGGTTAGGTCCATTTAGATTGCTATTGGATTTCTCCTGTCCTTGCTCAGAGCTCCTTCAGTAGTTATGGAACATGGTCAGGAAATCAGAAGAGACAGATCATGATCTTCTAATCAATTCCTTCTTGTGTTTTTATAGACTAGCATTCAACACTGAGCATTTGACTATGGATGCTTTTTAGGAAAATTCCTGTGGCAGAAAAATGACAGAGGCATGTGTGATTCAGGTTAAGTTAAAAGGTTCAGTATCACCCTGGATGTGAGCTCACTGGTGAAACTGATGGCTGTATACATCTCTGAGTTTCTCATAACACTGATACATTTGTACTTTTTTTTTTTTACCAATTAATGAATATTTTATTGTTGCAGCAGCTCATTTGCCAATAACCCCATGTCTGAGACCTCGTGGAATTGCATGAGAAGATCCTTTCATGTTTAGACTGAGAAAACCTAAATTGGGTCCCCTTTATTCTCAGACTAGCATTAGACATTCCTTATGAATATCTCCAATTTACTCCAACCTTTCCTACATATCTCTCTTGGTCTCTTTAAAATTCATGATCTCTTTGAATTGTTATATATGTACTCATTTGTACACATATATAAATATATTTCTAAATATAATATATAAATACAGCCTAATCCATCCATATAATATGACTTGTATGCATATATTTTCAGGGTTGGCCATTTGATATTGGATAGCCAGTTAGTGTACTCTTCCCTAAGGAAGACTATTTCTCCTAATCTCAGCATCCTTAGTTACCTGTAGTTCTATGTCTAGGGTTGATGCCTTCTGAGCTCTCCTTTTCACATTAGTGTCTATTGGTGTCATTCTTGTTCAGTTCATGTTTAGACAGACATGTAGGTGAGGCTTCATGTGTGTAGCTTCTGGTATTCATAGCAGGCACAACCTCACAGAAAACTTGCTGTTTGTCTGACTCATACAATCTTTCCAAATCCTCTTTCTAAACAATCCCTAGGCCTTAGGTGTAAGAGTTGTGTTTTAGGTGTTTCAGTTGTCACTAAACTCCTCATGTCTGTATCTTGATCAATTATGGTTTTCTGAAATAATCATCATATATTTCAAAGAGACCTTTACTTGATGAGGAATGAAAACTGTGCTGATCTTTGGGTATAAGGACAATAATAATGTAGTTAGTGATTATGCTGCCTTAGTAAAGTGATAGTTGTAGGTTCTCCTCCAGTACTTGTGACTTCACTAGACCCAGGTGGTTGGAATGGGTTTCCAGTACCAGGGACGATGTTTTTCTTATTGAACAGGCTGGTAAGTTTGGTTACTCTCAGGATATGTGTGCGATTGTTGTAATTGTAGGGTTATTGTGCCATGATTGTCATTGTTGTTGTTGTCATTATTCATTAGATTCATAGCTGAGGAGGATTATTGGTTGCTTTCCTGCTTTGGAAACTTGTATGTTGCCTAAATCTAGTCTTCAGAGAGGCTGCATACATGCCATATCTACCTTGGATCCTCCAGGTCTTGTGTCCAAAGTGCAACAGGGACTTACCTTCTTCTACCTCCGAGTGGAGATCAAGGGCAACAGCAATAGCCTAAAGGTTTTGGGAGTCGCTTGAACAACCCTCAGCAACAACTCAAAAGACAGTGTTTCATGACTGATATTTTTTAATTTTTCTTTCTTTGCTAGTCTATGGCTCTTGGGGAGAACACTGTCAGCATAAATGGAAAATTTCATTAAAATATTATATATGTATGCATATAGTCTATACATATACAGAGTTATATGTACTATAGGAATTTTCAATTTAGCAATATGTCTGGGTTTTAAGAAGGACTGAGCCAATTCCATCTCCAAAGCCAGCTTGATATATTTGGGAAATTTGGGTTTAATTTCTCTTACTACTTCCTGCTGGAGGAGGGGGTGGGGGGTAGGGGGACTGTATCTTATGGGGACACAAAGAAAATTTTAGGATATATGGAGTAGTCTGTGAGTGTGTATTGTCTGAGCCAGTTGCCTTGAAACTGTTTTGGATGTTAGATCATCTGGACCATGGTGTCATTGGAGACCATTCAGGGGGTCTTGGCTGGTCAAACCTGATGTATCTTAATCCGGAACAAATCCATGGCCTCTTTCTGTGGAAACAAAAGCAGAGCCTCTTTTCCAAAGCAACATATCCTTATATCCAAATTCTGAAGTCAAGGTACCTTTAACTCAACAGCTTTTACGGGCAAATGTTTTTCTGAAGTTAAAAACTCCAAAGACAACACAACCCAGATTCTCTGTGTAATATCCATCTTTACGTGGCTTATTTTTATACTACTTTTACTGTCTCTTTAAAGACTTTATTTTTACAAAAACTATATATATTTTTATATAACTGTATATATTCTTTTTTTCTCTCTCTCCCAAGCCTACATACATTTTTACACACATTGTACAACATTTAAAGTATTCTTCCATCTGTATCTGTCTTATTGTGAACCTATTGCTTTAAACTGCAGCATTTCTAAGACTGAAACAGCTGATGTGGCTGCCGGCTCCACCCACCCACCTTAGCTTCCTAAAGTGGTGGTGGTACAGTTTACTGCCTGCTCTGGGTCTGGAGCCATGTGTACCATCAACTATCAGAAGCAGTTCTATCAAAGCACCATGTAGCCCAGAAACCTTTCTTTTCTTTTCTTTGTTTCTTTGTTTCTTTCTTTCTTTCTTTCTTTCTTTCTTTCTTTCTTTCTTTCTTTCTTTCTTTCTTTCTTTTTTTCTTTCTTTCTTTCCTTCCTTCCTTCCTTCCTTCCTTCCTTCCTTCCTTCCTTCCTTTTCTTCTTCTTCTTCTTCTTCTTCTTCTTCTTCTTCTTCTTCTTCTTCTTCTTCTTCCTCTTCTTCTTCTTCTTCTTAACTAGCAAAAACTATATCCAATACACAGCATAGTGCGCAGCTTGGAAACACTTCTGTGTAACGTAGCAGACGTTAAGCTTGCATGCATGCCACAAACCCGCCACAGAGTAGCTCAAACATACAGGCAGCTGCTAACTTGAGACAGACAACTAGGGAGCTGTTTTTAGCTCTGTTTTGAATTGCTTATTAAATATTCTCAGGTTTAAGGTCGAAACTCGAGCCATTGAGCGCCATTCTTCAGAATCAAACATGTTATTCTTTGGGATATCCTGAACCCCTTTTCTGGGGAAGAGGGCCCTCTTGCTCTGTGGCCTGAAAAAGGAGAACAAAACAGTCTAAAATGTAAACAACAAAAGTTAAAGGTAAAGCTGAGCTGGTAACACTCTTTAGGGAGACTTAAATGTTACTCCATTTTATCTCTTTCCTTTCTCCCCCAACCACCCTCTTAACTACCCATGGCCCCAGCTTCCCTGAGCTAACAAAGATGTCTATGTTTTGATTTTAATGTTTTAATTTTGATACAGTTTTTACATGATACAGAACACTGACATACTAGCAGAAAGTGTTAACACTTTTGGATGGAAAGATTTCATCAACAACAGAATACCAAACAAACAAAAGCTCTTAAAGGATAATGCCAGCTATTGCCACTGAAGAGCTGCTGGGTCTTAATGTCTAAAGAGGTGATTCTTCCTGCTCTACAGCACAAGTTTCCTACTGGACAAGTTTCCCTTCTTTAGACTAAAGTAACTTATGTCTGTGCCTTAATCATGTTACATATATGAATAAATATACATATGGAATAACAAT